>NC_079913.1:2041064-2111007 GCF_024868665.1 Triplophysa rosa | reverse complement strand
GAGAGAGAGAGAGAGAGCGAGAGAGAGCGAGAGAGAGCGAGAGAGAGAGAGAGCGAGAGAGAGCGAGGAGAGAGAGAGAGAGAGAGAGGAGAGAGAGAGGAGAGAGAGAGAGCGAGACAGCGAGGAAACCAGGAATGTGAGATAGAAAAGAGAGGGAGAGATAGAGCTGATCTTCCTTATCGGACACAACCCTGTGCCCGCATTCACACACCGCAGGAATTCTCTCTATCTTTAGCTGGATCTTCTGTTTTCAGGAACGCGACTTCTCTTCGTTTCTGAGCCCCTGATAGATGACACAAAACTGTCACAACTGTGTACAATCAACTGAAACTGTATCACAATCTCCATTCAGACTCGGCGCTGTGGCGACAACACATGCTGACCTAACATATGAAAAAAACTGTCTGCCTAAAAAAAAAAAAAAAAAATCTTCCACGTGCAACACAAGAGACAACTATACACAGTCTTACAGTGATAAGTGTTAAATTTGTGTTTTGGTGCCGTGGTGTGTATTAGTATCAATAACGTCCTGTCTGGTGAGAAAGAATGCAGAAAAGGATTCGTCTCTTCCTCTCGCGGACCACCCGTGTGTTCAGCCACAGCTAACACATAAGCAACAGGATAAAGACTTCTAGTCTTTCCTACACTCACGTCTTCCCTCCAGAATGTTTCATGACGGGGGTCTTGGCTGGCTTTCCGGGCCCCCAGCGAGCAGGGAGACGCCTCCCGTCTACAGCGCACGTGTTTTAGTAGCTATAATAACACATTCACCTGGTAAATTACTGTGTTTCTGGTAAGTGCTGCTTAACCCCTTCATCAAACCTCATTGCTGCAATGACCCATGGGATTGCAGCGTTACACAGCCTCAGTCCGCAACGCTCTCCAGGTCGCAAATACACGCATAGTGTGGACGTTTGTGCCAAACCACAAGAACAATTTAGATTGGGCTCTGCAAGACTCAAAGGAAAAGAAAGCCGGTAAAGGCCGAGAAGACAGATTTCGCAGAAGTGAAAACTGTTGGTTAAAGGGTTCGAGATGTTTTCCTAAAAGCTAAAAGAAATTCTTTTCTGAGCAGGATTTGCAATCATTTGAGACAGATGATAACAGATAAATGATGAAAAAGTTGGTGTAGCGAGGAAGGCGGGACGAGAGCCGTGGGGCAGGAAGGCGGGGCCGGTGGCGTGAGTGATAATGAGTATCAGCTGTACGCGCACCGGTCGCGCATGCCTCACGGGGAGCTAGGGAGCATAAGAGGACGAGCGACGGGACTGCCGACGAGAGAGGACCGGGCCCGGAAATGTTAAGTTTTATTTATGTTTGTGTGGCCGGCAGTCGACCGTGAGGTGGCTGCCGGCCTTTTACTTCCGTGTTTTTGTTTGTTTATTTTTGATTAAAATTTATTGTTTAAATGTTCGCCGGTTCCTGCCTCCTTCCTTCCCTACATTGAACTTTGTTACAGTTGGTTTTATATATCCCTGGATGGAAAGATTGTTGGTGAAAAAGCAAGATGTTACATTTTGATTCAACTCAGTATTGGGTAAGTTACTCTGAAAAAGTAATGAATTACTAGTTACTAATTACATATTCAATAGTGTAATTAGATTACTATACAAATTACTCTCACCAAAAAGTATTTAGTTACTTCTAACTAATTACTTTCTATATCCTATATCCACCTTGATTAGTTAAGTGATTCAAGGATAGACATGAAACGGCTTATTTAATTCATTCAAATAAATAATATTAAACTACATAAAGTTCTCTTATTAACTGACCAAAGTATTACAAATGTGAGAATTATACATTAAAGCACAGAATTTAAAGTTAGACTTTGAATTTTGATGTCAATTCCACTATTGCACACACATACAGTATATTACACAGAGCATTTAGTTTAATTACATCAGAAGTAACTGTAATTAAATTACAGAAAAAATAAGAGTAATGCCTTACTTTACTTTTTCAAGGGAAAAGTAATTAAATTACAGTAACTAATTACTTAGTAACTAGTTACACCCAACACTGATTCAACTTTACTTTTCACATTTAGCGTATGTACACTGTGTATATGTATATATATTCTGCCTTGTGTATAGTTTATTCAATTTCATTGTACTTTATTCACTTACCAAAATAATAAAATAGTTCACCATTTAAAGCCTTTATGTACAGTATAATGCATTATAAAATGGGTTTTAAAGGGTATGATGCATTATAATTGTTCATAATGTGCATTGTAATACATTAAATGTTGTTATAACTAATTATAACCAAATTAAAAATGCAAAGTGTATTATAAGTATTATGTATTTATTAACTGTAGTTAAAATGATTCATGAGACATTACAATGGATTATAAGGTGCATTACAAGGCATAATTATTACAATAAAACAACTTGTATAATGCTTTAAGTAAAGTGTTACCTTCATTTTTTTTTATACTGACCTACATTAAGTTTATGTTTTTGAATTACTATACTTCTGAAACTAAAACAAACCGTGTTGTGCCACTTATACCCACATTGCGTAAAAAAATTACCGTCAACACACTTAACCTGAACAATTTGCTATTATCGAGACTCTTACTTCACAGAGACAAATGTTGAGGTAAAGAGCTTGTTCTTTACAACCAGAGCCCAAGCTGATGTGATCTACAACCCTGCTGCCAAAAGGATTAAATAACTAAATGTTTGGATCTACCACCCACCGTCTTTTGGACCTCAGCCCCTCTGGACGACTCGAGCGAGAGACTACATTTACAGCTCGGGAAGAGAGCAGAATCTTGCCAACATAAACCATCGCCCTTATTTGCATGTCTGTCAATATAGGTCCATTAACATCCACCTGGCTTCGCTATCAGAGTTTATGTTAACGCGCTCTCCACGGCCGCGGCGGGAGTCTGGCGTAGGAGGAAGATTCTGACCGTCTTTTTCCACCAAGACCTTAACAAATGGAGCGGCCACTCAGACATGTTACATTAAAAAACATTTTAGTGTAATGGAATGTATATTTCACCGTGATACGGAGCCATTAAGCGCTGTATAAAATGGCATTTTTCCTACAGGAATAATAGATGTGTAGCTTTCAACATGTCATATTGTGGTACAGTTATATTGACTGCGATATTGGTTCATAATGAGGTCATAATGAAAGACGTTTATATTGTCCAGCCAATGTAAACAAACAAGCAGGACAATTGCACAGATGAAGAGTCTGCAAACAGTGAGTGACGCACATTTCAAAAAGAGGGGACGTGTGTATTTTCGATAAGAAAATAACTGGATTTTTACATTTTTTTCACAAGACTTGCTACCACAATTGTGGGTGGACATTTTCTGGACAAAGTAAAAAGAAAGACAAAAAACAAAACCAATATTCCGGTATTGGTTGAAGGAGATGACAATGCTCTGAAAGTACAACACGGCCACAATATGTACACTCGCCAACAAAGTGAATCTGAAAACGGCTTATTGTAGTCTTTTACATTTGGCAGATGTTTTAATCAATTTTTAGCATATAACAATTCATTAGAAGAATACATTATCAAACAAAATTCAGGCGTCAAATTAAAACTCTGTGAGTGGTTGGATCTAATTTTCCACAGTTGTTATTTGCTCCTTTAATTTACAAAACTGAGCCAATTGAAAAAGAATTAAACCCGATCTCACAGGAATTCAAATTTTACGACATGACTATTTAGAATGAAATCATACGATATCGATCGTACAAAAACATACGATTATTACAAACAAGCAATACTGGAGCTCCTCCCCAAACCCCACCCCTATACCTAACGTAAAACCAAATCGTACTAAAACATACGAATAAGTGCATATGAACACACATGAATTAGCCACCTCGTAAAATATGTACGAATTCCCGTGATATTGTTAAAAAAAAATTGGACTTGAAAATGTTGAGTTGGAGAGGTCCCTGTGGTTCGAACCCATCACATTTTGATTAAAGACTAGACCATTTTTTAACTCTAAACTAGGATAGGGGAATGTTTCAACCCAAAAATGAGACGCTCAAGCCACTTAAACATACATACATACATATAAAACAGGTTAGATAAAAGCTGAAGACATATTTTAAATGTCTGTTCCAGGTTTACGAGTTTGTGTGAGCACAGGTGATCTACAACCAGGTGCAGGTTGGTATCCCAGATATCTGCAATGTCAGCAGCGCATTACAGCTTCAAAGATGAACACGCGCACGCATGCACACCTTCTTCACGCACTAACTCATTAAAAGATGCTGCAGGTATGCCAGCAATGTGAACTCTGGCTTTTCATCTGGATTGAATCCGCTGACCGCTAACAGACTTTTACCAACAAATCCTATCAATCAAAACCTTAAACTTCTCTCTTTAAAGCCCATGAACACTTGGTACTATACAATCTTTTAAATAGATAGCAACCAAAAATATAAGTGCCACAAAACACGCTGTTAAAAGATGCAACAAGGTTCATTCTAGACCACCATGCTGATCAAACATAACGACAAACAGCAAAGTCTGAACCCAAAATAAACTTTTGAATTATGAACTGTCGCAATAAAATGCGTTGAAATAACTCGAGAAACATTTCCCGACTGCTGGTTTGGGAACATGCCGGATTGCCGTCTGAACCTGGTTAAAAATTCAAAGATTCCAGGCGCCTGTCAGTCACTCAACAGACAGGAGGAAACCAGAAGATCAAGAAGACGAGAGAACTGAATTCCCTCGACGAATGTTCACTCAACAAACTGCAGAGTAGTAAAGAGATCATCACGGGTTGAGCAAAGAATGCAGATCTCACTGAAGCAAAACCGAGTATTTACACAGTATGTGCACCTGTGTCTCCAATACCATACTGTACATTCATCCGTCTATGAGGAGAAGACTATAGACCCATTACAGAATTATGGTGGGACGTGCAGGAAATTGAGAGCAATAAGAAAACCGAACTGTCCCATAAAGGCAGGCGATTGATTGGTCGGCACACGACCGCAGATCTCAGGACGGTGATGGCAGGGTTCCAGCATCAGGTCTGGTCCATGTACAATATAACAACTGTGTGACAGGCCAACAATTCCCATTAACACACAGCTGTGTTTATGCGTTGGACGTTCAAAGACCTGCTGTGTTTCAGAGCTCTTAGAGGGGGGTGGATGCGCTGCGGCAGTGTTTCCTCTACCTTTTTAGTGTTATGTACCCCCACAGCCCCTTCAGAGAACCAAGCAAAAATGGACTTCCAAAATCTAGATTTAGATTTTAAAGCGGAGCATTCTAGATTTTATACATCTAGGACATTCAACAAAAGTGAATTCTATTAAACATGTTTGCGTGGAAAAACATTACAGGTGGTCAAAAAGTATTAAAAAAAAAATCACTCACAGATCCCCCATTGACTCCCATAGTATTTATTGTCCCTACTATGGCAGTAAATGGGGATGAGATCTGTTTGGTTACTGACATTGTTCTGCTGAACACAAAGATATTTGGAAGAATGTCAGTAACCAAACAGATCTCATCCCCATTTACTGCCATAGTAGGGACAATAAATACTATGGGAGTCAATGGGGGATCCAAACATCTGCCTTTGTGTTTAGCAGAACTAAGAAATTTATACCGGTTGCGGTTGGAACAACTTTAGGGTGAGTGAGTATGTAATGACAGAATTTTCATTTTTGGGTGAACTGTCCCTTTAATGTTCAACAAGGTCCCAAATATGCCAGTGGGGGAGGGGCAGTCTCAATCTAGAAAGCTTTTAATTGGACAAGTGTCTTCGTAGTGCAAGATGAGTCATCACTATTTTTGGTCTGTTTTGAGAAGGCTGTAAATTTCAAATATCTAAATTATAAACTGAGGTGGTCATTTTTGGCCCGTTGAAGGCAGGTTCCACGTAAACGAAAGCTCAGCTTGGACTATCCAATGCATCAGCATGCTTACAGCTCCAGGGTCTTGAGCAAAAACCAAAGGAATGAGAGCGCGAGGAAAGGAGAAGAGAAGAGCAGGATGCGTTGCTATAAATTCAGACGAGATCTTGGCAGGAACTGCAGCAACTGCTTTTCATGGCTGTCACTGGGCAAAGAAGATATGCACGTATAAGAGAGGAGAGAGAGGAGACGGGTGGAGACGAGAGGAGAAAATGTGGTTGATACGTTATGAAAATGGTCCTGGATGCAAGAGCAGCACTTTTATAAATTTAAGATCCGCACTTGTGCAAGCATTATCCCTGCATGCCCCAAATGTAACTTTTCTTCAGAAAATAAATCAAACGTTTTTATTTGATTCTAAAAGGCAATATATGATTTAGCAGGGACTGCATGCATGTAGATCTCGAAGGCTTACATATAACTTTATCCCTCAATTATACTTCACATTTCATCTCCAGACATAATTCTGAACACTAATAAAAATCCGTCTTTGGAATACTTCATTTTGATTGGTCAATCATCACGGCCTTGTAAAGCTTTGCCATTATTTTAGTCAAACCTGTTATTATTGGGTATTGTAAAGTCAGCTGTTTTTAACACAAAATAAATCCCTTCAAGGTGACAGGACCCATGAGCTTCATGTCACGGTCCTGATTTTTGGGTTTATTTTCCATGACCATCCAACTGACCCTACATTATTCTGTTTTTAGACAAATGTATAACGCAAGGAATCATCAAGCAACCCCAAATAGGTCTCAACCATTGAATTTCCACTTGGGGATGGAAAAGGAGATTCCTGCATTCCCAGACAATGGTTTGCATTCCCCGACACGTCTGCATGTCCTGTGAATCACTTTCGGCCTGTTGGTCTACGGTTACCTGGTTAGACACCAAATATGCCTCAATCCACCAGCATTATTTGAAATGCAATCGCAGACTCCCGGATAACAGATCCATAAATGTAATAAGTCAATATAGATACTCCAATAACAATAAACATTTTCATTAAGTGATTCTTGATTTTGTTGATTTTAAAAGGTATGGGACAAACACATCAGCAGGGTTGGTGAGATGCAAAATGTGCACAAAAAAGTTGTCAATTTGATATAAACGTTGTATTTATTTCTTCAAGAGGCATTGGTTGAAGTGTCAAGCATTCTCGAATTCGCACGAGTCGCCATTTAAACAAAACATTCACTCCTTTCCTACACCAAGAAATAAAAATGTAAGCACAAAGGTTTCGGATGTCAAAAAAAGGGTTTTGTTTCCATTTCTGAATGGGCGATTTTCATAGCCATTAACTCATTACACCCAGAGCCATATATTACTACACGACAGTGGCTGCGCTCCTGAAAATGCATTTCAGATGCACACGTGCTTTCAAGCTACGCATTTTACAACGCTGATTTTAAATGGTCCTCTCATGCACGTCCAAAGATCGCACCCCTATCAGCGAGTGTCAGCATGCAAGGTCCTCAAAAGAGAAAAAAAGTAGAGGAAAAAGGCTAAATGGAGATGCTTGTACGGCATCAAACGTCTGCTGCATATTGGCATGGCTCCACATGACCAAATATGGTAGGAAAAAGCTCGCTTTCCCGTAAGCAACACGCATACAAAAAAGAAAAAGCCAAAGCTTTCTAACATGCTGCGCAGACAGATAGAGCCCCCATATTCAAACACTGCACTCCTGAGGGCGAATAAAGAGCAGCATCACACTAGCTAGGGCACTAGCTGTCCCAAACCACATTCAAACACTCTGCTATACTATTCTGCACTTCATGAGGAAAAAATGGCACATTAGAAAAAGATCTTTTCCCTCCCAGCATTTTTGTCCAAGAGTGAGCGGTTTTAGCTGTGAGCTGTGCGCCTCTTACATAACTCCGAGTGGAAAAAAGGATTCTCATTCAAATATCCAGCCATGAAGATAGCTGTGACACAATATGCGTTGAAGATTTGATGATATGGTTGGTCTTTGTATTAAAAACATATGACGTTTAAGCACCTTTAAAACTACATATTTTAAAAAGAGGCATTTTCACAACCAATTAGAATTACATATGCATGTGCCAGCAATTCTGATGCATTCATTTCATCAAGATTTGGAATGAATGAGCTCACCGTGATGTCATGCAAGATATCATATACAAAACAATTGTGTACGGCGGTGTCTCATTTCCATTTCAAGTTTGTTTTTGCGCACACCAAATGTGACCTTGTCTGCAAAGTCCAGAACAAATTTGCTAAATCTAATAATGAGATTAGGAGATTGAGATTAATCAGCCATAAATATGATGAAAACGGGTGATGGGTGTTTAGTGCTGTAAATGATTTCAAAAAGTACTCAAATTTGTGTTTCTAATATGATAAATACTGAAATGAAAGGATTTTATTGACACTTCTTATTTTGCATAAGAAATTACCAGACGTTAAAGTTTTCAAGGTTATATTTTCAGAAATGCTATTCACATTATGAAGGATGATTTTAAGTAGAAATAAGTAAATCACAAAAAAAGTGTATTCAAAACATTTGCAATGAACGAAAATGCGAAAATATTCAACACACTACGTGTGCTTTCTCCCATCTGCTGGAACGTTTAATGGAACACAAAAATGTATTTCTCATAAAGCTAAAGAGTTCCTGATGTGTGTCTTGTAAAACGTGTCTGTCGAACACCGCTTGATAACCGTGACATGACGCTTGAAGCAATCAACTGAGTGGTTTAAGACGGTGTTCGACATCAACATGGGAGACATGTCTTTTAGTCTTGCCTTACATGGTAGCAACACAAACCCAAAGCATGACGCGTACGGCCAACACGCGTAAGACATGTTCCCATCATCCCAGCGCCTGTCAGCTTCTGTCATGATGTTTGTCTTCGACACTCGCTCCCTGAGGACAAACATTTTTTCCATCCTGCTACAAAACTGATTTCATTCCGTTCCTAGCTCAAGAGTCAACGAAACGTGCCGTTTTGTTAGATTTTATATGCATTAATTGATGGGAAATCTACTGTATGAGAACCAAGGGCCTCTGCGTTCCTCACGAGACTTGTTAGAAATAAGATCATGCATCGGTCTAGACGACCTCGCCGAAAGACGTTACTTAGAATTCATGAGGTTGCGAGGTGGGATGCATCAGGGATTCTGGAAACAGATCTCGTGAGCAAACAACCAGAACACACGCTGTGACAATTGTGACAGACCAATGGACGCACATCATCGCCAACAAAAAGCAAGACTGGCTGAAAGCCCTCTGAGATAGAAACCTGTCTGGCTCACGGCGGGCAGTAAAAGATCTTCGCTGGTGAGGCATGAAGCTAAATGCAACCGCAACAGTCTTGATGACAGCCTCAGAGACGCAACAAGAAACAAAGCCTTTCTACTGCCATTTCACATCTGAAAGAAAGTACATGCATAATTTACAGTATACATAACGCAAGAAATTGACTGTACACTTTACGTTGACACCAAGGCTTCGGGCGGTATTACTCAAGGGGGCGATACAGTTACCTTCATGCGTTTATGCCAATAGAATGCATAAGTAAATCGTGTCATTTTTTAAGCGGCTAGCTATAAAAACCGTCTAACAACTTTGTCAGGAGCTTAAAGACGACGGACTATAGAATTTATGCATTTGACAGACACTTTTATCCATAGCAACAATGCATTCAAAGTACTTTGTGATGCTAATGCAACGCTCCAACGTATTTTCTTCAATAAAAGATCACTGCATTCGCAGATCGCGTCTCGCAAATTAATTGCAAAGTCTTTGCATTCACTTTCATTGCAAAATACATTCATGTGCGGCTCTGCTGTACTCTGTGACTTTTCCTCAGATCACACATTCCTGTGTGAACACCGAACCCTTTCCGTGCCCCTCTCTTCCAGCTACGCTACTGGATCTCCCCTCTTCTGTGCATATTTCTGCTGGCTGTTATTATTAGCATGGCTCCAGGCCAGCGTTTTTAGGGGGTCTGAGCGCTGCGTGGCCCCCGCGGACACTTAAGAGACGGCAGCTCGAGGTGTAAATCTGGAGACGTTGGTATACAGTATGCACGCCCACGTTGATGTGACGTCTGGTAAAATCACCAGGCCTATGTTTAGTGCCACGGGGCTGTGCAGCTACTTGTGTTTCAGGAAACCTCAAAATCTTTCTTTCTGCCAGTTCCAGGAAAACTCTCTCTTTTCTTTCTCTCCAACACGCGGTCACGTGTACTTAGTCGGCGTTGGACGATTTTGCGAGCTTTATGATAAATTCCTCTATAGAAGTCGAGCGAAATATTGCGGCGGTTTGACTGCGTGCGCTCTCGGTCATGCAGATCGAATCAGTGCGCCCCTCCGCTCTTGAAACGGCATACAAAGAACAAGCTGCATAAATCATTACCTCAGAGTTTGACGTTCGCTGCGCAATCTTTACATTTACAAGAAAAACACAAATCCCAGGCAAGCATGAAATTGTAAATAATTGAATATTAGAGCAATAGGCTGGTTTCCAGCTTCTGGCGGTGGGATCGTAACTAATGGCCGAACTGGAAATGAGATTACGCCGAAAACCCCCAAACCACTGGAGGGACTCCAAGACGGCGCAAGCTCCTGTGCGTATTTACCATCACGCACCTGTGCCACACACACACCCATTCAGAGTCTACTGACATTGGCTGTGTTGACATGGATCCTTTATGACTCGCTATTGCGTTTCAGGAGGGCTCGGGCATCCGCGACTCAATTCCCGTTCATTAACTCTAACCTGAACTAATGGAACCCCCATTATTATCCGCGGTGGTCTCGCAGACGTCTGTCACGGAAATGAGTGGCATTGCAACCACACACACACACTGTAGACTGGCAGACGGGTTTGTAACAAGTGCCCATTGTTCTAGTTACTCAGGCCATGTTCATTAAAACAAACCATAATGAGGTCTGCTGGCCTTACATAACCCAACACACACACACACACACCGAGCTCCATGGCATTCATCAAAACCTCTCTAGCATTGCACCACTTATAATAAGCCTAAAACACGAAAACTGCTTCGCCCACTTTTACAACATGTTTGAATTCTTTGTGTACCTGTCATTAGCAATAATGGGTCTGTAATTACATCCGGCTTAACATTAATTTGAATCGCCGTTTGTTTACCACATCAGACCAGGATGAAATAAACAAGGTCTTGTTTGCTATTGTTTTGGGCACATCGTCGCCAAGTGCTAATTTCGCTCCATTCGGCTTCTGACAGACTCGGTTACCAAATCCAATAATAAATATATTTATAATAATCTTGTCTTATAAACAACAGTTGTGGTGCATTCTGGGATAGCCTTTTCATAAAAGATAGGCAGCATACTAGGTTTTGAGACAAAGCTTCTGTTCCACATATCATGCATGTGAGCTACCGCAAACGCAATGCATACTTTTATGTTTCCACTTTTAAAACCCTTGATTTGATTGATTATGTTCTGATCTTTATCGACCATCGGGACACGAACCAAATAAGTTCCCAGCATGCAATTCCTCCCGCTTAGATTCATTAGTCGTACAGCAGCCTACGCTAGCTTGGACTAACGTTACAACTGAAGGGTAATAAAACCTGCTTTAAGAAAGCCAGACCTGAGATGTTTATTAATAGCGTGAGCGATTATAACGGGGAATCATTAATAACACATTTCACATGAGGTAAGACTCTACCGAATGCCAGTTCCTCTTTTCACAGAACGCTTCAGATTAAAAACTCACACGGATTCCGTGCCAGCTGTCGGCTACGGCACGACACAAGCCGATGAAGAAACGGACTGTGGACGCTGTGCCTGTCAGCTCTCACGCCGACCCCCTATAACGCACATTACGTGCAGTTTGAATTATGTGAAGACGCATTTCATTTAACACGCTCGATACACATAGAAAGAGAGTCCTGAATGACAGCCCTGGTTTCTTTGATCTCACGCTTTAATTGGCTCTCAAGAACAACGCAACGACATGTGAAGTGGAACGAAAGAGGGTGCGTGCAGCGCCGCCTCGCATTCCTGAGGATCCCTGCGAGGCTAGCATGCTAGCACGTAAATATGCTTCTGATTAGAAGAGTTCAGTCCATAAAGGCACTCTTAAACAATTACCGCTGGCTGCTACCATTACCAGACGAACACACAACAGCTCTATTAAAGCATTAACAGACACACAAACAAGACCGCCGATGGCTACGCTAGCGCTAGTTTTCAATGCGACCATCCGTGAGTTTGTTTCGTGTTACTTGATACCCTCGACATCATGCTAACTGCAAAATCGCCTCGCCAAACTGGCTGGCTCTTTGACCCGGCTTGGCTCTCGATACGAATGCATGTGGATGTGACCATGTAAGGCTTGACAGTGAGAGGAAAAGTAAAGCGTGCATGTTTTCTCAGGTCAGAAGGTCGGAGGAGTTGCGTCTGTTTGAGTAGCAGCTACCTCATCGGTATCGGCATCCGTCGAATCATCGCTCGCTGGCTCTCCCTCATCACCTTTACGAGAGTGTTGGCACGCTCGCAACGTAATCCTCTGCATCAACATGACCTCATGCGAGAGTCAACGTCAATTTTCATGCGTTCTTGCGGTTGGTTGTTGTCCTCTAATTCCTCACAGTGCTTTAGAATGGACATCTCTCCATTAGATTTGTTTGTTTAGCTCAGGGCCGGAGCGGGGTGAGATGGGGAGGGGAATTATGGTCCTTCAGTCGGCCGAGGACGGCGAAAATGGACTCGCTGAAACATTTCCAGTGCATGTTTTTGCAGATGAGAATCAGCCCACGGCCCCAAATTGGTTTGGTTACATTACAATGCGATTATTTAAAAAATAAAACGATAAAATGCATCAACTTTCCTCACGAATATCAATTTCGCCCTGTAGTCATTTCTAATTTGTTGAAACACAAATTCAACTTTTTGCATTCTTGTTCGATCCTGACTTTGGCTCCAATTTTGGGTTGGGGCTAAACAAGTCCATGTTCCTCCCGGTAAATCATCTGCGTGCTGGGATCTAACATGCTTCTGTCCTAAAGCTAGAAAGTGGAAGTGCAAACATCCGACACCCATCATCCCCCTGAAACCTTTGCAAATCAGCGGTCTGTTTGTAAGCCGACTGCTCTACGATCCACAGACGCAGCCCCAGGGCACATTTGTTGTTCCACCCTCAGACTTTTCCATTGAAACCTGCAGTCTCAATGAAGAACAACAAACACACCGCAAAGTCAAATCTCAGCGAAAAAACATACCCTCGCTGCAGAAGGATTTCATGTAAAAGGAATTTAAGCTTTATATATTACTAACAAAACATCTGGGGCACTTATTGCATATTTGCAGGGACCTAAATAAACACAAGCTAACGTTTCAGGCGAGCCTGACTTCACATTTGAGGAATGCCCTTAGTTTCGCCACGTCTCTCGATCGTCACAGTCGTTGTGGAGCTTGTTGGTTCTGAAAGCACTCGTCGCTGTGCTACACAACTGCGGTTCCTGGACTCGAAGCTTTTAAATTACAGGCTATCGGATTCAAAGCAGAGGAGAGAAAAAGCTGAGTAAGGGGAGGGGCAGCTGGGTTGCATCTCTTGAGGTTACCGCTGCGTGTCGATGATGCCAACGAAGCGTTTCGTAAGAGATGTCTAAAATAAATATGACTTCAGTTTTGCTATACACGAATGACTTGAAACAAATAAAAATAGAAATCGAGTAGTTGCATCCAAGTGATGGTTAAGAATCTTCCCTGTCTGTTCCAGAGTCATTTGGGGATGTTTTGTGGATAACCAATAGCTTGACTGTGGTAAAGTGCTAAGAGCGTTGCACATTTAAGAGAAACCTCTAACACGCAAACATGCTAATTCAATTATCAGCTCGTCTAGATGCATTTGCATGTTTTCATGGGAGATTAAAATCAAGCTCTGGTAAATGCAAAAAGCTTTTAGAAATAAGTACCCGCCCGAAGGGCGATATGTGTCTGAATGACCGACTTACTCAAAAAAAGTCTATAAATGTGAGGGCCACCAAACTACAGAAATGCAGGACAGTGTCATGTTATCAGAGCATTTATCTCTGAAGCCCATGAGAAAACCTTCAGGAGCAAAACCGGACAGTTTAGCATTCCAGAGGCTATTCCAATCATCAGTCACCGTGTTCAATATGTTCCTTTTAAGGCGAGGGCATTCCCCGCATATTTTCCAAACACCACACTGTTATCAGATCCAGTTTCATGGCCAATTACTGGCCCCGTCTCGCTCCACAGTGTTCCGTGCACAACGCCGCACTGTCCGCGAAGATACCGAGATGTCTCATCATCACTTCTGCTTTCAGACTTTTTCTCAAACTCTTGTACAGCTGAAGGTCAGAGCAATAAAACCAGTTCCCCCGACGGAATATGACAGATTCTGTACGAAGCTGCATGCGCGCTATTGTTTTAGCTGGTTGGAGAATCAGCCAAATATGCAGCCGCCTTACAGGAGGACATGAAGCCTGGCCTGTGCGGTTGCGTTTAACCGGGCCGTTGAATAAACCTTACAGTTTGCAATACTGCAAGTAGTACCGTGCGTGCATCCTTCGGCGTGTCTGGATTTACGGTTTGGCTGCCAAAACGCAAGGCTAAACGAGCACTGAAATCCCCCACAATTCTCAGCTGAGAAATTTCCCAAAGCATCCTTGCCTCCCTCCCTCATCCCAAATCCCACAACAGAAACGAATGAAACGATATAAGAATGTTCATGGCCGGTGATGCCACGCCGCAAAGAAGAAAAACACCAAATCCACTTTGGATGACACCACTGAGAATCTTAATATGTTGGCATTAACAGCGCCCGCCTTGTTTAGACTATGAGATGTCAATGGACCTCTGGATGAGGTGCTTACACAAAGCCCCGAAAGTATTGCTAAACAATTTTCAGACTGCCCGTGTAATGCATCCTCAGAGCAAGAGATGAGAACTTCCTGTTGTTGAGTAGGCTACAGCAGCATATATGGAATGCGATGGGACCCATTTCGTCAGGACAATACAGGACAGAAACTGCTTTTGTTGTTAAAAATACTAATAATGTTCAAATAATATTTAGAGAGCTTGTCAACCAATACAGACAGGACTATTTCTAGGGCAGAGGAAAATAAACCCAGACTGATTCTTCAATGTGATAAAGATCTCTGTACAAGGGTGGGTGTGGGAGGAAAGTTTAAAGAGAGAGGAAAACAAATAAAAACGTTTTCTGTAAACAAGCATCCAGAAAACAACACTACAACGCCTTTGTTTATAACACACAACTTCGTACAAAGTCTTCCCCTAAAGATATTTATATTACGTCTTGTTTTTCAGCCCAACCTTATAAAATCCTACATGAAACACAATACACGCTAGATAACAGAAATGACTCATAATAAAACGCAAGATAAGCCACATTAAGACGGACGCCAAATGGTTAATGCTTTACCAAAGGAAGAGGAAGAGTTTATATAAAGTGCGTAAAGTTTGTCAAGTCTCGCGTCTAAACATCCGGAGACGCGCAAACGTACCTGGGCAATAAGATGAACGAAAGTGCGCGTCCTTTGGAAAGATCTGCAACAAGAAAGTGACAGTAGATCGAGCTTCAGCTTCTCTTTCACTCCCAAATCTGCAACTTTCAGTAACAGGACTCGGAGTTTGTGAAGCTCCTCCCTCCTCCCGACTCCAAACCTCCGCCTTGACGCACCGTTCCCAGAGACCCTGCGCGGTGCATTCGTGCAGCATCAACACATCACCAGTAAACACAGTAAAACCAATACAATTCCCATTATAACCATTAAATCCACTAAATCTTTATGTGATGTTTTTTCTCTAATGTGAAGATTATATATCTTGGTATGACACATTTGATATCAACAATTCAGTTGTTTTCTAAATGTCACAATACTTATACAATCTGTTATATATAGGCTACATCTACAGTATTTAAATGTATTTATTAAATTATATTCAAATGCACAAACAGATTTTCTTTTAAACAACTCTCACAGAAGGATTCAATTAAATAGAGCTGTAATGATGTTTCTCCGCATCAAATATCTTTTGGGTTACTATCATCTTCTGACTATAGTTAAACATGTTTCAGGTGATAGCATAAATATGATTAAATGTGAGCCTAAAATATTATTTTACACCAATCAAAATCATTTTCAAAGGCACACATTTACATACATGATGCCGTAAGAAGCTTTTACAAGCGTCAATAGTTTGATTTTGTCAACTCTGCCTGCCATGCAATGATAGAACAACAACAGGGGCAGTGTTATGATGCATAGGCTGTTGTACCTTCACCATCATTCAAAACAATAGAGATGAGGCGGCCCTCCAAACACTGGGCTTCAATTTAGAGCACTCCATGCTGTGGATTTGTCTTTCTCACAATGCTGAGGTACACAGAAGGATGTTTTGACTAAAATGTGCACGAGTGAGATGTGAGGATTGGCACGCCCAGACATGGAAATTATTCTGAGAGGCGTGTGTCCAAACAATTTAATTATTGAAATTAAATTCTTGAATATTACTAAAGGACAATGAAAAATGCCTTTGTTCACAAACTCCGAGTTTTTCTTTTTAAAAGAATATAGTTCCCATGGAATATTTCCCATGAACAGAAAACCAAGAGCAGTCAAATGTCGATCGGTTTGCCTATAATTTGGTTATGAAGGAGAGGCTGCCAAGCTTTTTAGTCTCTTGATCTGAAGGCCTTGTCTGGACTAAATTTAGCTGTAGATTTCAGATGTTTACTTTTCTAATGTGCCTTAGATTCTAGCAACTATTTTAGGGAAAGAACATTTAACTTCCCATGTTATGAGTTCCTGAAAATGTGTGTCTTTAAATGATCATGCGTTTATGCTCTTTGATTGACAATGTGAGACAAATGTCCATCTCTTCCTCTCTTTCACAGTGGACCATCATTCTTGGACCAAAATATCCGTGTTTAATGACTTTTTAGGGTGTAGGGTGGTTGTTGGAAAGAATTGATCAAAATAAAAACATTCTGGTAATGAAAATCTAGTTTACTTGCTATTAAGTACCTCAAATATCTATATAAATAAAAGAATAGCTATTTCACAAAAGCATTGGTAAACAATCTGATAAATTGTGGGCGTTCCATGTGTGGGTGTGTCCTGTGGGCGTGTCACCTGAGGCTACACCTACTGTACAGAACAACACCACTCATGATGAAAAGTTCATCATGAATCCCATATGCCAAATGACAACAACAACCCCGAGAAAACATTTCTTCTCAACTTACTTAATTCAGTTAGCCAAAGATGTAACACAATATGATTTTAATTTATCTGAATATCTTTCACATCAAAGCTTAACCTTCAAGCCATGAAGACAGCATAGTAATACACAAAATGTACAAAAAAGGTGTTAAACATTACCTTAAAGACAGCATCTGTGTCCAATCCAAACCAATTTCATCTGATCATTATAAATCTGCAAAATCTGCACTAATACAACAGGAAAGAAAATACTGCGTTCTTTAAGATTATGCATGCAGGCCAAACATTTATAGGTAAAACATATACAAATATATATCCAAAACTACACATCATTTCACACACTATTTGCTCACTGGTGTAGTTAACCTATATTCACAGATTTTATGTTTCCCTGGTGACCTAATCTCTTATGACCTAAAGCTCCTCTGTGTTCAAGCGGACGTGCTGACTCCGGTCTTGATGACTGACTGCCATATCTGTGCCAGTTTGCCATCTGCCTTGCAATTGAGGACACAGTGCCACCCAAACTCCTTCCTCTTACCTCTCTTCACTTCCTTATGTAAACATCATTACATATGTCCACAGGCAGAATGTCAGATTTTAGATGACACCACAGATGTACTTCTCTCTGCTTGTACAATGATACACTTGTGTAATATTCTTTGGGGAATATTTTGACATATTTAATGACATTCCCTAAACGAGGCTCCAGTTAAAGGGACAGTACACTTAAAATTACATTTCAGTCATTATTGACTCTACCTCGTGTACTTCTCACATTACAGAATAGTCATGTTCTGTTTTTAGGCAGAATATTAAGAAATGACAGCCCCAGTCTCCATTCACTTTCATTGTAGTGAAAGTATATGGGGACTAGGGTCTGTCAGCCTTTTTTTCTGCCTTATTTGACCCACAGAAGAAAGTCCTGAAAATTTGTACAACACTACGGAATCTTAGGGTATGCTGGAAATTTGGAGTTGGCTGTTACTCTGTCGCCCCCTGTTGTTCATACATTGTAAATACACCAATTCAACCAGTATGCTAGGGTGGTAAAGCGTTAAATGCAAAGCGCCACCTGTAGGTCAAAAGACAGAACTGCCTTTACCTGGGTGACCACATTGATCAAATCTTTGATCTTTTTAATGAAGGTCTCAAACTTCCCAATTTACTGGATATGATTTTATTAAAAATGAACCCCAGTCCGTTTGCACACTACAAAGTGGTAATAACCCGCTCTTCAACCAAGGGTAAACGGTAACCTTATTTGTTTCAATCAACACACAATATGAACCAAATATTTACACAGTCGATATGAATATTATTTTATATTATCTTTTGCTTCTCTACAGACAGTGCCCACGTGTTTTTATTATCGCAGTGATCACAAATTAATATTGCACGCAAGCCACAGCTGATCGACCAGATAAATGAATAATTTATCATATAATATTCAAGGTGATTAAAACTCAAACCATCACTGTTATATGAAGAAGAAAATAAACAATAGAAACCATCACATACATCCTAATGGATTTAATGGGAATTGTAATGGAAACCATGAACATTTCTCTAGGTTTTTTTCTAGGAGGCCTATGTTCAGATGGAGATATTTCACACGCTTTCATCTACTGCCCGGCGTCAAACAGTTTCTTTCTGCCTTCCATGCCTGACATGGCCTCCACGTTTTTCCTCCAGTCCGTGACCTCTTCCTTCTGCAGCAATAGAGAAATGGCAAAACACGCTCCAGTGAGACAGAAATAGTTGCACGTGCATGTCTGATAACAGCAGACTGTGGCATCACGCCTCAAACAGACAGGAGCTCTTTAAATGCCAACATTTCATCACCATTGGGCCTTCAAAGGAATCGAAATAATCCGTCTCATCATACTGAGATGAGAGCCAGACGGGTGACTCTCCGAGCACGAGTGCACTTGTTATAAAGCAGAGCTTTACCTTTTCCTCTTCCTTTTTCACTGTTTTGAGGTTGGCTTTGAAGTCCGCTTTCATGACTCTGTTGTCCGTGAGCGCTCCCAGCACGGCATCTGCTGACTTCTTCACCCGCTTCAGGTTCGGCCGCTTCATTTTACCCTTCAGTTCATAGATCTTCTGGGTTAGTGACAGAATCTGGCAAAAACATGCATTTAGTGAATGAATAAAAAAAGTAGACTACATTGTGATTACATCTGATATATGTATATAATTATTTTATTATTAAACATTTAAAATAAATATTTTATATAATTATTAAATATTTTTTGTATTATTTATATTATATAATATTCACTTAGTTTTATTTTATAAATAATCATAAACACAATAATATAAAGAATCCATTTATTTATTTATTGCTTTATTGCATTATATATATATTTTTATTTTTATTTCAATTTTAAAGTTTGCATTTTAGAATCATTGATTGTTATTTAAAATATTATTATATTTGAAGTTTGTTTCCAAAGTGAGATAACTCTCTTTTTAACATGGAAACAAACTCAAACAGTTTTTTATTATGTTATCGTGTTTTTATTGTGTTAGTTAGCTGTATTTTTGGTGTTATTATGACTTGAATCAAAACAAAACAACTGCAGTTTGATTGATATTAATTGGAATGCACAATAAAAAACATGATTTTTGAAAAAAATTCATTTTGGAACCAAACTCTTCATTTGTTTTCTTTGTTGCAACAACATTTATCACCGTTTAAATACCTCCGTGTCATTTCTGGCAACTTTTATAGTCAGGTCATATTGGGCTTCATCCACAATATCGATCTTCTGGTGCAGATCTTTACATAGGTCCTGCAAAGATCTCAGTTTACTAATGTAAAAACAATAATCATACATTCTTAAAATAATATGTGGCCGTGATAAAATACAGCACGACAAGCGTGTAACATTGTCAACATTTGCACCTGCAGTTCTTGAACCGAAAGGCCGGAAAGTTTGAGGGGTGGCGCTCTCTCCCTGAGGGCGTTTTCTCTTTCGATGCTTTTCTGCTCTTTTTCTTTCACCAGCAAACATTCTGCTTTTCTCAGCAATTTGGTCTGAGGGTCAGTCGTTCAGAGGGTGAGAGAAGTCAAGTTAGTATAAAGTAAAATCACGGGAATTCGCTAAGGACAGATTGCATCCACAGGTAGCTTTGTTTTAGTTTTGCATGAGGTCTGAGATGAAATCAATCATGCCATAAATCTGCAGAGACAAATTAAACGCCTGGATCAAACTGAATTTCATCGAATCTCTCATCGGGACACGAGTGCTGTTTGATGTCGGTGTGCTTTCTGACCCACCTTTAGCAGAAGCCTGCGTGTCGCTGAATACTTCGACTTTGTCCTTTTCTTCTGCAGGATCGGGAAGAGTTAAGACCGGCTCATTATAATCTGCAGTCATGTTAAAACAATCCTGCTGGCGGGTTTAATCCACACACGCTGTGCTGCATGCATTAACTGTCTGACACCATTACAGTTTCAGTTTCCAAATTGAGGGCTCAGTTGCACAGTGGAGTTTAAGTGGACCAGATGAAACTTGCAGCGTAGATTAGTTTTTAACATGCTGTTCGTTGTCTTCACAGAATCACGAAGGGGAAAAGTATATGGTCATTACATCCACTGCCAGAAGAATTCAATAGATTTGTTAGCATGGAAACTTTTCATTTATAACTAAAACAAAGGCAAAACAAAACATTCAAGACAAACACAGTGTGAAGTTGCTTACCGGTCTGTGGCGACGTCAATGGATGTTTACAAAACAAGATAAGAAAAAAATAAGAACAACATTGATTATTTACATTTTCTGGGAAAAAACAGGCGAGCAAAAAGTGTTAAAGGTGGTTACCGGGGTGTTCCTATGCAGATGCTATATGGGTATATATTTTTTCTCTGGTATAGTTTCCCCGTTTTATTGCAATAGCATACCTATGTTTTAGATGCACAATTGATTTATTTCCGCTTCAGTTATATTTAGTTTAAGTATAAAAACTTAAAGGGGAACATTTTTTTCATCATTTACACACCCTCGTGTCATTTCGAACCTGTATGACGTTCTTTTATACACAACACAAAAGAAGAGATTTTGAAGATAACAACAATGACCCCCATTGACTTCCATTGAACGGATACAAAACCACTCAGACATTTCTCAAACCATCATCTTTTGTGCTTTAAACAAGATGAGGGTGAATAAATGACGACCGATTCTTTTTGTTCAGCAAACTATCCCTTTAAGTATAACAATTAAATACGAGCAATAACAACAGCTCTGCTTTCGTTGCTTTGTGTAAATAAATCGTTTTGAATGACATTCACAGGGTCAGTATCCAAATAAAGCTAACACTTACCCCTCAGACATGACTCCAACACACTACGTGACCTGAAAGGAAGCCAAAATAATTGTGGTCACCATTCAGCACTTCAATTCAGGCCAGCTGATTTATTCCTGGCCACATCAGCGGGCAAATGCCAAACAATGGTCACAGATTAAAAGTGACGCCACGATCAAGAGGTCGCTCTTAAAAAAGGATGTCTAAATGCGTGAAATAAAACTGTCACCTTTGACATCAAAATTCGCAAGTATACTTGCACATTTCTAGTATGCACACACTGCGTGTGGCATTCAGGTAACCGGACATCGGGTTTCTCGTTGACACAAACACCGAAGAACAGTGACCTTTCTTTCCACCAATGTAACAAACCCTCTGTCTGTGCACATCAGCGTTTTTCCTCACAGGTTTTACAGATACATTCATTAAAGCTTGCACTCGGTAGAGATCGGGGTCCTGACATTACTGGCCCCTCGGAGAAAACAGTGACCTTGAGTGGCACACAGGAGGCTCCGCGGCTCTGAGCAGGGGTTAATGGGGTCTCTCCTGGAAAATGGTGTTGAGAGATGAAATTCACCGGTGGAAAGCGTGTGAATGGGAAGTTCAGAAACTCATGTTTTTATATGTGAATCGAACCCAGTGATGGGAGGTATCGATACCACAGGTGCCAGAAGAATTATACAGTCTGAGTGGGAAAATGGCACTTGGTTGCAAATGACAAGCTTTTTTTTGCTGGTGTGACTACTGGAAAGGCAATTGAGCTGATCTTTATATACATATTGATATTTAAAGGAGTAGTTCACTTTAAAATAAGCCCCCGATGACTTTCCATAGTAGGAATAAAAATTACTAATAAAAAAGTCCTCCTTTAAGAACTAAATTACAACACAAAGGGCTTCAAATGAAAAGTATTCCTCTTATAGAAACATGTTTTTGTGAATGAATCAAACCATATTCCTCAACCTTACAGTTAATGTTTATCTTAAACATCTATTATAATACTTGATTTGTAGTAGACGATTAGATTTTTATAGCTGTGTAAAAATGTTTATTCAGTTCACATGGTTTTTGTCCGATTCCTTTTCATTATACAACCTCTGAAGATGAAGAAACCTGACTGCAACGCAAACCGATCCGTCTGCATACAAACACTTCAAGCGTCCAACAACCATAACAGCAGCTATATTGGTTTTTAACTTCTTACATAATCAGAACATTAGGCAGACTGTTAAAAAGTTTTCACTTCTAGATACTCAAATACATCTTTGTGAGGAAATGTCTTTTTTTTACTTTCTCCAAGTTACTTTTCATTAAGTTTTACCTTAAGTACACTGTACAACTTTGCTGTAATTTCGCAGCAGGTTTGCCAGTAACTTACTGTAGATTTAATGTACAATTTTGTTTTAAGCATGAACTTATCTAGTTTATATATTTTTCTTTCATAAAACAAGACTAAACATCTTGGGTCACAAGTTTTCAATATTTTTTACAGAAAACAAGAAAAAAACGCTTAGGAAGAATGTCATTTTTTGCAGCGTTGCTGCGCTAATGCCAGTCTCTTCCTGCTCATTTTGAATCTCAAAAGTCAAAGTGTTTTCATTTTGATTAAAGGAATTGAAAACAGTACTAATTGGAAAGTATATTAAGTAGTAATTAAATCTACAGTAAGTTACTGGCAAACCTGCTGCAAAAACTACAGCAAAGTTTTACGGTGTAGATACTTGAACTCCGAAGTTATTGTAAGTTTTTAATTGTCACATTAAGACTAAAACAGTCATAGCACGTACACCTAAAATATTCGTCTTAATGTTCCAGTTAGCAGAAGAGAGGGCCAGAGACTTTACTAACTGCATAGCTCCGTTAGTTTCATTTCAAAATGTCTATAATGGAGAATACGCATGCATGTAAAACAGCGCAACACCTGCCTTGCTGTGACAGACAGCATCTCACACATTGTACATTTACAACCAACGCCTTCATCCAGAATGTCATTCCAGCCGTGCCCAACGACGACCTGCCGTTTCACCTCTATATATCACATCACACACTATTAGATTGAATGCCTTGGTGTTGATCGTGCCAAAATGCACAAAAATGACCAAAGGAAGTGAACATATCTTTCTGCTTCAATCAAAAAGACTCTTCAAGCATTTGTTACTCTCCAACTTAAAAGACTTTTTGATTTCTAAGCCAGACTGTTGAGTCTTACCTTTAAAGAGAGAGCCAGGAGACTGAAGAGAGGAGTTATGGTAGAGAGACATGGTGTAGTGTGATTTTCAATGTTTGATTCATGCCTCACCTCTCACACGCGAATGGCCAACCAAAATAACCCACTGCTACGCCTCCCGAGAATGCCGCTCGGCACCTTTTGGCGCACCATTGTTCTGGAATTGGGAAAATAACGGACAGAGGTGCACAACACACAATTATAACTCATTACTCTTGCGTTTGCTCTAGTGCATAACATGTTCCAGGTTTTTATTAATAGAGAGGTTCACATGCATTATTATTCATGCGTTAAGCAGATTAAGACTCCCGTGGCCACCCGAAGCACAACAAAGAGTTTTGGTGTCCTCTTGGTCAGGTGCCGCACATAATTGTTTAATTGAGCATTTTATAGCATTGCCTGACACCATCGTTTCGCAACGCTCAGAGGAAGAGCATTTTAAATCAGAGTCCTAATATTCAGCCAAGCACAACATTATTACAGGTGAACGTTCTGAGGGTTTTAAAAACGACGGATCATAGCACTTTAAAACATGTTCGCATGCTGTAAACATTTATGCGAGTGGGCATGCACATCTCAGGCTGAACCCCCCAGATCGACACATGCACAATCCCACAATGCATCTGAAAACATCTTTGTGGATCGGCGCCACAGATACAACACACAGTAGGAGCGCATGCAACCGAGCACGGAGACGCGCGAACATTGGAAGGACACGCAGCTTTTGTGGTATTCCGGGTATGGAGCGGCAGCTGTCGACACGCACGGGGATGTTGGGGGACACAATCGTCCCATGACGCATAGTTCATGAGCTATATGGCCGCTGCAGGAGGGTGAATATATGCGCACGTCGGCATGCGCCTCTGATCAGGTTTATTTTTAGGGTGGTTTCCACTCATCGCTGTCACACTGTTATCACTGACAACACGACCCTTAAACTTGTCATGGATGAAATAGAACTAATACATGATTTGCTCGGTTGACTGTGGTTTAAAAGGTTGCTAGGGAGTTCAGAGCGGTTGCTAGGGGATTACCAGGGCAGACAGATCTATGAAATATCAACCATCAAGTAAATATCATCAAGAAAAATATCCGCCAATTGGGTAAAATAATACAATTTAAATTAAAATAAAAAAATTTAAAAATTAAAATATATATTTTTAAATATTCTGCCATTGGAGTATAAACAAATGTAAAAAAAGTTATATATATTTATATAAAAATTAAGACACTATGTTTAAAATCAAGAAAAATATCTGGCAAAGGGTAAAAATAAACTCAGTTTATTGAATTAAGTTAGTTTATTTTTCTTAGCTGATTGGCAAATATTTTTCTTGTTTTAAAGTCCCTTAATTTCCATCATAAAAAACAAGACTTAATATCTTAAATCTTTAAACGCTGATTAGGATTAAAATATAATATTTAATTTAAGGATTAAAAAGCAAGATGATTAAAAAAATCACCCCTTCACGCATGTCATTTATCATTCTTACATTAAGATTCATGACAAGAAACCGAGAAAGTGTCATGTTTATGTGTACATATAAGCTATACACTAGAAAAGTCTCTGTAGTAAACAGATCTTCAGCAGATATTGTGTATTATGTAATACTGTGCTGCTAAAATCTTATTAAGGAGAATCAAAGTGATTTCTTACCCCTGGTTTACGTAATATCAATAAAAAGCAATTGTGGGATTGTCCCTCTCATTATGCCGCCCATTATGATAATTTTCAACATGGCTTTTTAACCAACGGCATAACCCATCCAAACTATCATTAATGCATGAAATAATTCCTTTTTAAGTGACTCCAAAATAAGAGCTATTTCGGTGCCAAGAATATTGCACAAACAGTGTTTATGTTCTGGATGGCTCCGCTTTTTACCCCACTGACACATTATCAAACACGGACCTAAAATAATCAGCTGTTCATTCTGGGTACTGCTAATTTGCCTGCCTAATGATATAAATTAACACACACACACACATCACACGCACACACACGCACACACGCACACACACGCACACCCTCTCTGGGTTTCAGTCATGTGGCCCTCGTTTTAATTACATTGGATTTGCATAACGATTCCCCATTAGGCCTACGCCATTCCCCAGCGACCTGATGCAGATAGAGGAAATTGCTCTCGGATGCCCACCCCATTAACAACAAGCTGACGTCACCCTACGTCCCATGCAAAATCACTTGTGGCATCGCTGGATGGGACGGGAACGTTTTCTCGCACTTCAGTGCTCTTAAATGTCAGTATAGTTCTCGCAGCATGGGGCATGCTTTGATAAATCCACTTCTAATGTATGTGCCATTATAAATCACTGCGAAATCCTGCCCGGACAGTAAATCACAGCGGGTAAAATACCCTATCAGCAGTGCTCGAGTCTATAGGCATGCATATCAAATACTCAAAGACGGGCACGCTGCCAAGAAAATGCCACCCAGCGGTCTCGTTCAGCCCGGGAGTGCTTGCTTCTCGCAGCATTGCAGAAAGATGGGTTATGGGTACCGAGATGCATGCAGTTCATTGCATTACGCTTGACGGATCAGAAAGGATTCGTAAGATGGTTGCTTTGTGGAACAGAGAGAACAGTTTAGCCAGTGGGGCACTTGATCTGTTTCTGTCTCTGCCCTCGCATCCAGGGGGGATTCGACTGTTTAGCACGGATGAGGGCGCCTGTTCTGCGAGCAGAGAGAACATGCTTTTTTTGATAGAGGAGAACTTGTTGCTGTCTAATGTTTATCTGAACCAGGGCAATTTGAAACAATCTCGCAAAGCAATCGGAAGGATATCGGAGATGTTTTTGGTCTCAATCTCACCTCAAATAGCCCTGACGTGAAAGCAGATTTCAGTGGACAATGCATGAAAAAATGCACAAAATAAAATTAATGTATGTGTGTGTGTGTGTACAAAAATGCAACAAAATAAAAATGAGTGTAATGAAATAAAATGTATAAAATAAATTGCACAAAAAAAGCATAAAAAACCTAATTTTATTAAAAAAATAAAAAATAAAATGCATGAAATAAAATTAAAATACAATGCATGAAATAACATTAAAATAAATAGCACAAAGTAAAATGCACAAAATTAAAATGCCCAAGATAAAATAAAACCAATACAATAAAATACAATGAAATGCATAAAATAAAACAAAAACATACCACTAAATAAAATGTAAAAAAATCTTAAAATAAAATGCATAAATTAAAATAAATAAACAAAAATTAAAATAAATAAACAAAATTAATTTAATTTAATATAAATTAACAGTATTTTTTGTCCACACAGTGCAAATGAATTACATGTAGCCTATTAAAGCAAAGAAACAAAAGAAAAGTCATGCAACGTTTTTCTTGCTTTAAATGTGAATCTGTGAATCTTGCATTAAGACCAAGTGCTTAGAGTTACAGAACAGTCTGTGTATTATTAAGAGTGATCATCCCTCTCCTGTTCACAAACTGCTCAGATTGTAAGCCTTGATATGCCACAGTCCACCACTAGGAGTCATAGTATGACACATTTGCACAGTACTGGTGGTTCACTCAATAAAACAACAGTTGCAACTAATAACAATTACAATAATGTCTTTACAGTTGCTAAGCTGTGTCTTGGTTACATAAAGTGCTGTAAACAACATTAGTGCTAACTAATGTGAATCAGGGAATTTTAATAGAAACTTAACTGAACATTTACATTTATGCATTTGACAGATGCTTCTATACAAAAGAGCACATTCAATGTATACTTTTTCTCTTTTTAATCAGTAGCTGTGTTACGAGAATATAAATCTTCTTGGTCTTTACACACGGCTCTACCAACTGAGCTATAGGATCTAAAAGAGAAGACTTCATTTTACAAAGCAAACAGTTGAAAACAAGTCGTCATGGGACGAAATCACTTGCAGATTGTTTCATCAGTTCATTTTAGATTTTTTTGAGCCATTAATCCTAGTTGCATGTGGTCTAGTAAATTGGATTTCCATGGTAACAGAATGCAGCATCACTGGTCTATGAAGGCGCTCCTGCAAAACGAGTCCTGTTTTCTACTCTGTTTTTTTTTTAATCGTATAAAATACCTAGCAATGATAAAGAACTGCACGTCCACGGTCGTACTAGAACATCAACATGTTCTGTAAACAGATTTTGAATGCAGTCGAGTCTAAAGGTTGGGCTGACTTCGGTGTATTATGTACCTCTATTATGTATGCAATTTAATATGCACTTATTAAAAATGTACTGTTTAGTAGCACTGTAATTGGTATGTACTTGTATGAATTAATGCGCTCTTTTATAATGCCATTTAGTATGCACTACATGAACAGTAGTATGCATCACTAGAATTTTGTTTAAGTTGGTTTTACTTCGGTGTAGTATTTTTAAAAGAATATTTGTTTTTTAATGTCAGCAGGTGCCTATGTCCAGTGTCAATCAAATTGACATTTCAGAGTAGTATTTATGACAAGTGCATCTTAAAAAAAACAAACCTTTAGACTCGAAGCAAAATCTAGATGCTGAATTGCACTGCTGACCCCCAGACCAGCAGGGTCAAAAGTACTGTCGGATCGGGCGGACTCCAGCAACCCCGTGGTAACGCGGGTCTGGCCTAGCGCTGTGTTCCGTCATTGGGCCCGATAGAGCGTGAGACGGCCACGAAACGCTCCGTTGATCTGTAGATGCCTCAGACGGATGAGGTCACGGGGGGCAGCTGCTCTGCAGGCGCATACCTGCGGTCGACATCAGCATCACTTTTCACATCAGGAGGCTGGAGAGCGAGGGTGAACGGGTAAACCGAAATATTTCCTCACTGGTTTAGGCAGTTCAGTCTCATATCTGTCAGTTCAGTTCATATCTGTCTATTCTGGTCTATTATTATGGAAAAGATAAAAAAGAATACAAGAAAGAAGGGATTGTTTTTCTTAAAACAATATTATACACTGAGATAACGCACTAAGAAAGTTGAATATCTTAAAATCTGACAATACACAAAAGTAAATCAGCAAATTAGCTGATGACCCGAAACAAATTGCATTCTGCATCGATCGTGATGATAAGAAAACCATACACCAGATTGCATCCATCACCAGATGGCCCTTATCACACTACAAACACACAAAGGAGTTCAGAAACAACATATTCATAAATAATTGGGTAAAAACAGACACAGACTCTACAGAGTGCATACAGAGCGGATGGAAGGTCCTCGCTGCTGTGTGGTTTACTCGGGTTGTTTTAAGCTACTGGTGATGTTATAATTGATGGGTGGGAGGCAGATGTCAATCATGGACAGGTCTGATAATTACCAGGGGACCCTGCAGGGCCTCCACTGTCGTTCTCCTGAGCTTCAGGTGGGCCGTGAATCTCCTCATTTGTGTGCTTCAACCTGTCAGAGGCAAAACTTAACACTGATTTTCAGCTCAGAGAGTTCCACATTTATAAACTCACGGGACAGATTCAGATTTCAGCTGTATAAACACAGAATCCCCTTAAACAAGCGTCCTAATATTCTTAAGATACAACTAGGCCTACGTCTTACAAAGAGATTTACATTAAAATTTAATTATTTTTTGCATAATGAACCACTTACAAGGAGGTTTATTTCCATTAAAAATATATTCTTTTTTCAAAGTTGCTTGTATTTGTATCGGTGATTGATCAACACGACCTTGTGGCGATTCGTAACAATTTTACAAGATTTATATTTCCATACAATATCGTACATTCAGCAATATATAATTCACAATTCACAAAGTCAAAAAGGTTAAATAAATAAAAGTAATACACATATACAAATACATATATATTACTTTTATTTATTTAACCTTTTTGACTTTACGCTCCCACTATTATCCACACCAATATTTAATTTTTGATAATTTTCTAATATTTATTAATTTAATTTAATAAACCTTTTTGACTTTACGCTCCCACTATTATCCACACCAATATTTAATTTTTGATAATTTTCTAATATTTATTAATTTAATTTAATCAACCTTTTTGACTTAATGCTCCCACTATTATCCACACCAATATTTAATTTAATTTAATTGAATAATTAACTAATATTTATTAATTTAATTTATTCAACCTTTGTCTTCATGCTCCCACTACTGTCCACAACAATATTTAATTGAGTAATTTACTCACCATTTCTAATAAGTAATTCAATACAATTTCAAATAGAATAAATATAAAATATAGTAAAAATAAAATAAATTAAAATACAATTAAAAAAATAATTATACATTTTAAAGCAAAATTTCAATAAAATATTCTAGAGGTTGGCATAAATAATAAACCAAATACCATAACACAGATCATTTTTATTTGGTTTAGCTTAATTGCTTACTTTGCCTTATTTTAAATAAATGAAGTTAAGGCTCCTCCTTGTTGAGAAAAACGGATTTAATTTTTCACATATCAGTCCTCAAGTTATCATTAAACAAGTTGATTTCTTACATTATACAACTTCCATCTATAAACCTGGTAATATAGACTTGAATCTTGACCTCTGACTTTTGAAACACAGAATGTTCTCTGATCAGAGAATGTCAATTTTATCTGCCAATACATTGTCTAAAGAGCCATGCGGTCTTTTGTGAGCTCCCTCTGGCACCAATACATCTTATCGAACATTTCCTTTTATCACCCAGTACTTATTTCACCATGGAGTAATACACCTCAAGGGACAAGCGTGACGTAGTGACACTTACGAGCAATTCCAATAAAGTCGGGGCCCTGAACCGGGACAGTTTTTCACCCATAATGTCCAGCTCGGCTTCGCGGTTGCAGCCGGTGCCAAAGGAAACGTCTGAGAGGATGACGACTTAACTTTTTTATCACTTCAGCGTACATCTTTATCTATCACCTTTATCTCCTGCTGCTTGTCTTTCTCTACAAAGGCTACGCTTATTGTGGCCCCGTTGAGCAACAGGAACGGGAAATAGGGACACGACGTGCCGTTTCTCCCCAGCTCTTCATCAAACTACGTGCAATGTTGTGTTAATCTCCATTTACACTATAGAACTCCAAACAGCTTGAGCAAAGACAGGCAGGAGCTCGGAGCATCTCAGGATGTGGCTTTGACGCAGCGCGATTGAATTTCAGACCGGCATCATTTGAATGAGCTCACGTTCTCTCTAAACACTTTGTGGAGACAGCTTCATGAGGCATTGTAATAAACTGTGTGCACCGCAGCAGAACTTCATATGAGATACGGGGCCGACTTTGCCGTGATGAATTTGACTGCTATCTATTCTGGCTCTCTAGACACCCCCTATTGAAAAGACTCAGATATATCAAAGGATATATGATTTTTGGGGGGTTAAACCGGGATGGTTTGGTTGGTGCCTGATGCTGTTGGTGAAATGACAATCGTGTTTAATAATAAAGTGTTGTTGTGAGAAAACGCACAACTTATGGTCATTATGGTCGTTTCCACACGAAAAACTAATTCAAATGACACACCAGAGCGAAATGAGTACATGTTCAATCAACTGGTATACAATGAATGCATCTAACAATACGATGAAGAAGATTTTCGAGGATAGATACAAAAAGCAGCCAAGTGATCTTCTTATGAAACCAGCAGCAAAACCCTAAGGCTCCTGGTGTGAAAATGTAAAATAATTACCATAATTCATGACATTGACTATTGTACTCACAGCATACTTGATCTCATTTACCCATCCTCTCACATCTGTCAATTTATTCATAAGTCTAAGAAAAACTTTCTTATATAACAGCTTCTAGTTTTAAAATACAAGTTGACAAGTTATGAAACCGAGTCAATTTGTGTGAAATGCCACAACACTAGGTATTGTCTAGGAATGGTATATTTCTGACTATTTTTTGAAGTATGCAGTACGGATACATGCAAGGGATGCTCATCATGCTCAAAAATACTCAGATGAGCTGGTACATTTGATGTACCACACATCAACAGCAGACTGTTTGCAAAACTGCCTCTCACAATCCAATGCACCCGTCGTTCTGTTTCACATCACTCAACCCAGACAGCACAGGTGCGTCTGTAAGATGTCTGCTAAAGATCTGGAAAACATCTGATGTATAAAGACATCTGCTTTCTCGAAGACATTTATCAGTTTTACATGAGGAACGTCTTACAGACATATAAATATGACATCTGACAGAAAACGTCTATTTGACGTCTCTGAGATGTATGTGTGCAATCAGGGAAGCGTACACAAATGAATGAGGCAACACCCTAATTTAGAGAATTAGCATCACAAACTATTAAAAAATTGCATGTAGTATATAAAGTGCAGTAAGAAATACACTAACAACCCATTCCAAACACGGCAACTGTCATAGTTTTAATGAAGATGAAGATAATGCTGAGATATTCAAGGATTAATCTGTAATAAACCAGATTGAATATTGATCCCGTAAAACCGCAGGATCCATTCTGAATCCAGCAGCCATCACTTGTGAGAACCAGACATGAGATATGAGATGCATGTTTAGAGCTGCAGTGTTCTTCACCTTTAATTGAGGCATTTTAGTCCTCCGTGTTTTAACGTCCAGAAGAAACAGACGTGGTTTCTTCCACATAATTACCTGTCTGAACAGCGGTATTAACATTTTTGTCACTTTTTAAATTAAACATCCTCGTATGCCATTTCCAAGCTCAAGGAACCAGAACATCACTGTGTATCTCTGTGTGACCGACCCGTGAATAATGAGTAATTATGAAACGCTGATCCTTCAGTAGCGCTCGGCTGTGATGTGATTATAGATAAAGGGGGTGACCTTCGCTTCTCTGCTTTCTCCTGTCCTCAGTTCAACCTTAATCAACACAGATCGCTTCAATTTACTCCGCCTAACTTCTCGCTGATGCATGTAGGATGAGGGATGGGGCGGGTTGAAGGCGACGCTGACACCCACAGCTGGTTTCCAGTATTGTATAAACGGTGCAAATGATATCCATTGTGTTTCCAGCGCTGTACAATTTCGAAGTGCACTGTTAGTTTTGTCAAAAACGCCTCGAGTGAAGCGTATATGGCAAATTTGCTTCGAATCCTCTTTAAGGCGTCTACCCGTAAGAAAGAAAAATCGCAGATGAGATTTCTTTAATATTTCAGTAGCTTCCTCTAGACAACAATGAGATTAAACAAGAGAAACGCAAGACTTTTGCTTAAGTTTCCATCTTTAAAAGGAAAAAACGACCCTGGCAATCTTGTAAGAAGTTTTTATATTGCAACAACGTCATAAACTGTGCTCAGTCTGCAAGCCAAAGATTTTAATATGAACACTCCTCATCAAATTCATCCAAGAGCAAATTATATATGCTGTGCTATACACATTCATCTTATAGCACTCTCGCTGTATGCCAACAATCTTATCCTATAATATTTAAACCACCCCAAAGTCCAAAATATAAACATACAGTAAGTATCTTAAGAATAAAGATGATAGGGTTGCCAAATAATAGGGTTGCCAAATAATAGAGGGGTTTCTCATTTTCTTCTACAAAGAACCATTTTTTTGCAACAAAATAAAATCTGTGGATATTATGGAACCATAAAGCCTGACAATGAATCTTTACTCTTTTGAGAGCTCATTATGTCCTCTGAGATATGGAAAAACAATAAAATTCTCCTGCGTGAATAAAATAAATAAAATTCATTAATTCAACAATAAAATTCTCCAGTGTGTGAAATCTCCCTCGGTCATGTGGCCACGCACATCTGCTTGTGCGCAACGTCCGCCTCTGTCACAGATAAAGTCAAGCCATACGTCTGCCGCCACAGCTGTTAAGACGCTCGCAAATAACTAGCCTTCCTGAAGCTGTCAGAAGTCTCTGATCTGATCTGCTTTCTTCTCACAATAAAAGAGAAATCTAGCACATCTGAATTCACAGAACGGGAGAAGAAATGGTAGAACATCGCTCATGGCGCACAGCCCCAATACGTGGATTATTGGGACGCTGCGACGCTTTTAAAAAGGTCACATGGCATTTACCTGGCGTTGATGGCCGTTTGGCCTTTTGAAAGAGCTTATTACTTAAATCAGATTTGATATAAACGCTATGGTCGCCTTGACGCCTCGCTCGAGGTGCTGGGTATTTCCTGCGAACAATCCACAAGCAATTAGCTTTGTGGCAGGAAAGCTAATTAAAATAAGCATAATTAATCACCGTGCTGACAACGGACTGCCACCGGTGACGAATGCCGGCGGTTGAAGCTATTGACTTTGAAGTGAATCATGGTTTATCTTTTAGACTGGACTTTAATGGTGGGATTTAGGAGGTGCGCTCGCAGACCTGCCGGACAAGCTTAGTGTTTAAAGCTACTCTTCTCACCTGTATAACAGCGACGGCGCTGATTTAAAAGCAGAGATGCTGAGCTTGAGTTCTCATTTCTCTCTCTTGAGGTCTTACACGACTGCAAAAATGCATTAGTACCAATCGAAGGTGTTTTATTCGTATTCTTGAGCAGCCGTGTGGGTTGATGGCCGGCTAACCTTGCCAAGTTTAATGAATGGGAACCTGGCCAATGCAGTTTGATGGATGGAAAGGTGCTTTGCGATTCTGACAGTTGTTTTTAGAAAGTGGTGGGTAATTTTGGGTCATTTTTATTTAATAAAATCTAATAAATACATGTAATATATAATAAATAAACCAGGGTTTGAAATGAATGCCCGCAAAAATGAACCATGGCAATTAACCAAGTCTCCAAGCAAAAAAAGTACAAGAAAAATAGTTTTAACCATGGCTTAAAAGTACAAGTGCAAAGTACAAAAAAATAAATTAAGCAAACAACAGAAATAAAAATGAAATAAATTAATAAAAAATACTAAAACATAATAAAATTAAGAAAAAAATAAAAATAAGCAAAAAAATTAAATGACAAAAATAATAAAAAATGCTAATACAATTTTTTTTAGAAAAAAAAGACAAATATAATCAAAATACAATTAAAAAAATTAAATATGCTAACTTTAGTTAGACCATAGTAACCACAACCGTAACTAGTTTAACCATTTGTAGCAAAACTAGTTATATGGTAATCAATCTGCCAAAAAAATGTTTACTACACTCAAACTATAACAAAAATTCCATCAATGAAGGCTGAAAAACAGTTTCATATTAAAGCCTTTTAAATTGTAATGTTCATGCCTGTGACCTAAGAATAACAGGACAGTCAGCATCATGTGTACAGTGAAGACTGACATTACATACATATGTCCAAACCCTTTCTTCAATATTTCTATAGGTTTGTCAATGTCTGCCTTTGGTTCTATATGCAGGGCACATTTTCAGCGCACACTATCAAGGGTCCTGTTGATGCATTACACTCCCAAGAGCGCAATTATTACCGTGACTCTGTTGGAGAAGGGTGACATATCACAAAACTAGAAAATCACATTCATCTAAATGCTTGTCATATCCAGAAATGATAGGTCACTCCTGGCGAGAGCTTGGACAAATGGTATGATATCATGCGTTTCTTAAGGGATTTACTGCACAGAATAACACAACGACTTACATGATGACAGACCGTATGTGAATCTCCATTATCATGTAAACACACGTACGGAGGGTAATACAGTCGAACGGCAGAAAAGTGATACAAGCACAGCTCACAGATTTCTAAATTTGCCACATTCCCAAGATAATAACTCCTCTTGTCTGTATAGACGACTGCACTCGATGAGGCCTCACAGCTGTAGTGTTTTCACTTTACAGCATGTCACATCTGGCGCTTCAGAATAAAGATATGATTAATATTGTGGCGATAATATTCTTAGATGCTATGGAGGAGATGAGACTTTTTTTGTGGAAATGACAAATTTTAACTTCTGCAACTTTGTGTGAAGAGACAGTATAATGATAAATCACATATGGATGTCCAGATTTAACTTCACTTTCGTATACTTTCAACTCTTTGATTTATAGTTTAAATGGTCTATAGATGCTTAAATTTCTATTTAAATTCATATTTTCTTACAGTACAAGCCTTCATGATTAGGTAAAAAAAACTCACTTTGATCGAATTATGCATTAACAATGAAGTGCAATTCACTCTCTCTCTCATTTGCACAAAGGAAATTGCCATCACTAATGAATGGGAAGAAAAAAATTACCAAGTTGGTTCAGTAAGCCAAGGTAAACACTGTTTAATTTCTCAGTTAAATTAAGGGGGAAGTGTGGATCTGCATTACAATAACAGTGGTGAACGAGATGTGAGGTCATGATTTAGCTCTCATCATATGCAGTTGCCATTAAGTTGCATCACAAACAGTTTTAAGATCAATCTATGAACATGCACGGATACATTAAGGTCAAAAAGATATTATGGTGCTTTCACTGTACACTATACAGTAGGCACACCTTGATGTCTCCTTTAAGCGCACTGTCATTGTCGAGGCTTTTTAAATATTTATCAGATGTATCTGTTAATTAAAATAATGCTAATCAAATTCATCGAACCAGTGTTACAGCATCTGTCAGTTAGATGGAACCACAAGCATTATGGGTAACCAGAACGGTCCTCCAGCTGAGCTTGGCAAGTGTCGGGACTGTTCGTTCTGCCTGTCATCTACTGTGTGTGTGTGTGTGTGTGTGTGCGCACACGTCTGTGTAGTTATCAATGCATTGCAGTACAAAAAGTGAAACATCGAAGGATTAAACAAAAAGATGTAACTGAAAAATAATGTTTTTTTTCCCCATTTCATTTATGCATTCAGATATCTTGAAGTTTTAGTAATAAAATGACATCTAATGATTTCTGATTAAATCAACAGAAATGTATAACAAATACAGTAATGAGAATACAAGGGGCTTACAACATCTTTACAAGTAGCCCTACACTCTAAAAAGTGATTTGTTGTCTCAACAAGCATATTGTATTTTGTTAAGTAGCTTCTACTTAAAAATAAACAAATTTATAACATTTCTAGCTTAATTTAAAATCCTTTGTTCAAGCAACACAAAAATATAAATTACAAGAAAAGCTCAAAAGTATGCATAAAGTGAATGGAAAAATTTGAGTTGTGCAAACTACAGTTAAAATTAGGTAAATCCCAACATACATTTCCACTGCAATGAACTTAATATTATCAGTACAAATGCTGTGAGGAATACCCACAAGCCCTTGCATAGACCCTGTTCAACCTATCGTATTTCTTACCACAATAAGGAAGACACACATCAGAAATGCAGTATGTTGTGTGCTTCTGTGGAGAATCATTCAATGACTGACATCAAATCAGTCCATTTATTTCAAAACTGTTTGTTATAATAATATACTTCACTATGCTATATGAACATTGAGGTAAATGAATGAAATATTTAAGTACAGCCTACATGAGCACTGTAAGTTGATTGATCTCGTGCTACATCATTTTTTAAATAAAAAAGGTCAAGCGAACTGATATATTTGTGTAAACGCAACAAAGACTCTCTTGTTATTTTCACTTAAAATCGTTGAATTAAAAGTTGAATTATTTAAAAACCATGATGCAAAAATGGTGCACATATATTTTACTTTTAAGTAAAAGTGTACTTTTAAGCATTGTATTAACTGCAAAATGAATGTTGAGTGTTTTTGGCATTTAAATGATGCATAAATAGCTGATTGAAAATTAATGTAAAACTAAGGTTATAAAAAATGCAGACGCGCTTCTGGTCAGCACATCTGTGCAAGTTAAGGGGTTAAAATAAATGTAAAAGAAAATACATTCAAATTAAATTAAAATGCAATTTTTTTCTGATAATTTTGGGGTAATATGACTCAGACCTTCAAATCCAGTTAAAAGAATAAAACAATGCATTTTTAATATCATGAAAAGAAATGGATTTGAGCATATTACAGACAGCCTCGTGTATTAAACCTTTTTCAGTTTTATCGTTCCTGTTAGTTATGCAGTTCGTAACATTTACTGTCAATGGACCCCCCACCACTCCCCCCCAGTAACTTCACAACAGTCTGAAAAGGGTAATTATAGATAGAGACGATCTATGAACAAAAGGTCAACACAAGATGGGCGCAATCGTCTACCAAAACATGTCCCTTGGGACATTTGTGAAGTTCACTTCGAGGCAGACAGGAGAGTTTACTTCCGTTTACAATCGCTGAGATATTGAAAGAGACAACAAACAATTGTTTTCTGAAATATCAACCAAGTCAATTTGTGCACACGCTTTTTTAGTTATGTTAATCTGATGTGATGGCGCTCAAAAAACAAATCACACTAACTCCGACCGTTCTATTTTTAGAAATGGTGTGATCATTACAAACAATGTCAACACACCATCTCATGTCTGACAGTCATCCTGTGGTCCGGTCTGATTCAAGGTTTGTGTTGGGCGGTGGTCCGACAAAAACTATAGATTATTGTTCCACCATATTCTCCCACCTAGAATTTTCCAGACGACCCCATGAATTACTTGGAGAACTCGTCACCCATTTCCCCCGCAGCCATACCTCGAGGCGGCCGGGCACCCGGCGTAACTCACATGGCGAGTCGTAATTACTGCTGTGACATTTCCTATTAATGAGGTCAGCGGCGGCGACTCGCTAGCAATTCTTTGTAGCAAAGGTCAACCTGGCAAAAGTCAAAGGCTTGTCATGCTGCACTTTGCAACAGAGGAACCGGGAGAGTAATTGATTTGATTGTCAATAGTGCCGGCGCGGAGAGACTGCGTCACGGTCTGTATTACCAAACCGTCTGCGAGCCACTTAGTTCTTCAAAGAAGCCTGAGCTTTGCGAGCGAATTGAATCCTCTGTTGGAATATTACGGCATCTAAAAAACACGAAATAAACAGCAGGCCTAATGTCTGATACACATGATCAACTTTAGGACATGCCTTTCATTACAAGCTTCCTTCTGTTTTTAATCAAAAAAATGGTACGTGTTGTCATCTCCATCGACGCAGTGATTTCATCCGAGTGATTAATGAATTTATACTTGAAAGCTTTGAGTTTGCGATCGAACAGACTGATCAACGTGCTTCCATCTGGCCGTTAGTTATTCTTGCCATCACGCTGTGATTTAGTCACATTGACGGAGTTAAACTTGGAGCGTGAATATCAGAGATGTCGCTAGGGTTGTTTTCCCGTCTCCGTTTTTTCATTTGCTTTCGACGTGATCAATGTTGCATGTCTACAGTAACAAAGAGCCGTTGCTATGGAGAGACTCCTCAAGGGAAGAAAGCTGCAATACAGGCGAGACCTTCTGCAGATGAAATTACACAAACGGACTGTTGCTGCCACAAGCCGGAAGCGCCTTGAAATAGATTATGTGGATTACAGATTTTAAAATACGGGTTTCCGTCCGGTTAGGAAATGATCTGCATGGACTCAAACTGAATGACAAAAGTTGGTCAAAGACAGAGAGATAAATCTCACAAAAACTGCCAAGACGTACACTTGGAAATAAAAATAAAGAAATTACCTATCTATTATTGATAAACAATATATCCTGTTTTTATGCATGATTAGCGTTTTTATTATTTATTAACATCATGACATTAATTTGAGCACCATTTCAAAAATTTGCTTAAATTATTTTAATAAAATATATGTTTTTTTATTTTAAATTCTAAAGTCATACATTCTGTATTTTACGTCATTCTTCTTTAAATCCTGTATGTGTCAGCTCCTCAGTAGAATACAAACAATATTTGTGAGAAATGTCTTTGGGGTTTTGTGTCCATACAATGGATGTCAAAGGGGTCCAATGTTGTGTGGTTACCAGCATTCTTCAAAATACCTTTTGTGTTCTGCAGAAGAAACTCAATCTTGTTTGAAATGAGGGTGAATAAATCATGACCGAATTTGAATTTTTGTGTCATTATCAATAATTTACTTTATGATAACGCCAGACAATTTTAATTCTGATTAATGACTATTTCCCCTGAACATGTTTTCGTGAGATGCATAAAAAATTTCTAAATGAAGACATTTTACTTCAAAACACCTGTGAACGGATAATAAGCGAAAGTGTTTTTTGGTAACAGCTGCTACAGTAAACCATTCGGCCTGATGCTTGTGGATGGAAAGAGGTTTGGTGATTTTCCTCCACATTTTGTTTACTTACACAATTAACTAATCAGGACAGCAGCTGTGGGAAGCGACCTCAAGGTGTTGCCTAGCAACATGTGCGCTGTGGTCTGCCTTCACGCTTGATGTGCAGGAGGATTTACAGCATCAGTAAAACGCTCTCTCCAGCATCTCAGATTCGTGGCGTCTCCGGGCCGTATCTGTGTTTGTGTTTCATAAGCGCAACCGGCTGCAAACATCTCGACAACACGCTCTTAAACACAAAAGCACAACACACACAAGCCATTGTGATGCTTTTCCAAATTCATCCCTGACGTTTGCTTTAAGAAAAACAAAAAACACAGCCAGTTCAGTTCAGCAATCATCTCATAATTCTGCATTATAAAACACAGCCCTATTATTTTGTTCCCTGCAAACCGCAATTGCATTTACTGGGCTTTTCTTATCGTGCTTACAATGCTACACCTTCAAATTAATGACTTCTCCCTAAAGCAACCGCAGGATCAAATGATCCGACAGATGAGGTCTCAACGCACGGCTAAATGGATCTTAATAAATATCAGAACACCACAGGTTAACTGAAAATTAAAGGGCCGTTTTATCACATTTGGACAGCATGGCTCCTTGTGTCGATAGGAAAGAGTATTAATTTGATGTACAGCTGACCCTAACACATCTGCGGAGATGTTAACTCGGTAGTTTTGATTCAGTATGACTTCTATTTGAATTGAATTCGGTTCTCCTGAGGACATTTGCGGTTCCTACTGCAGCCGATTGACTAGAAATACCCAGCGAGAATAAATGCTCTAACCGAGGTGATTCATTTTCATGTTCGCACTGAGCAACAGAAAAGCGTGTGTATTCAAGTGGTTAAAACCCTTTGCTTCTTATCTAGAAGTTTTCTATTTTTGACGGACGTGCCTGCTGTCACTATGTGCGGATTGACAAATGGAAGTCATCCTAGAAATTCATTCCGCCTCTATCCCTGAATGCTGTGTTTGGAGATTACAGCGGATGTTGGTGTGATGCTGTGTTCTGACATCAAAGATTGACTGATCCCAGGCAGCAAGGGTGTGACTTTGGTTTTGAGAAGTGGTGGGCACAAAATGGGGGAAAATCTTTTTGATTTGAATCCCATCACAAATTCAAAATACCTATGTTTCACGTTGTTTTTGATTGTTCAAATTGATTAAACCATGAAACCAAAAGGTGTTTTTATTGTGTAGCAAAAGTTGATGTTCATGAAGGGGGGAAATGCGAGTATTTACCGAGAAACTGAGGAAAACATGGCTTGTAAACCTAAATCTGCCGTCGGAGGGAGACGAGCCAGATGACTTTCTAAAATGCTTAACGAGGTTTAACGTAACGCGTTTCTTCCCCATAGAAGTCCATTTTAAGGAAACAGCTTAACATAGCCTACTGAAACAACGACCACGTAAAACAAATTTTGATTAAATTCAAATCAAAACCACGCGATTAAAAATAGATCACTGAAAGATTGTTTTCAGAGTGTGCACGCAACGCGCGGGCAGACTCTTTGTGTGCTGCTCAGTCCTAGTACTTCTCCGTGGTGATGACGGCGTGTGGTTAAAAAATCATTACAAACAAATTTGAAAGTGAGGGGGACACGAACGGGATTTTGAAAAGTGAGGGGGACATGTCCCCCCTGTCCCCAGCGGAAATCACGCCCCTGCCAGGCAGTGTTCAGCTCACCTGAGGTCTCGCACGTTTTATTCCTCATGTATTCTACAAACCCATTTCTTTCCATTTGTTTTTTCAGAACAGTTATGAATGAGCCAATACTGTTACAAATGACAACATACGATATGTGAAAAGAGAATCACACTCCCACAAGCTAGTGAACAGAAGAAGAGATCTAATGCCAACAACCCAAGAAGTCCTGCACCCTCAGAATATCTGCCACGAAAAGACGGGGAAAAAGACGAAAGGAGGAAAAATAAAATGAAAATAAAATAAAATGAAAAACCACGCAAAAAAATAAATCATAAAAAATAAATCATTAAAATAAATAAATTCAAACAAATTAAATTGCCTCTTTGGAATTATAAGGTTCTATCTATATTCTGAGCAGTTTTGAGATATTGATCTTCAAAGTTTTTGAATTCCATGCAAGTCTCAAAATATACACACCACAAAGAAAAAAAACTCAACAATGTAAATTAGTCACAGAATAAGAATATGTGAATAATTCAATTTTGTAAAAAAATGCAAGAAAGAACCTTATAATTCCAAGGTGACGAAATGGAGATCCCTCGCATCTCAGATGATTCACCTTAAAAAAGACAAACTCTCCAAATCACCTCTCTATATTCTTACTGTATGCCAACAACTGTCTTATGTCTGTTAGTTCATATAAATCAAACATCTCCATTAATCCCGAGAGCAACGTCTGCTTCTAATGTGATAAAATGTCACAAAATGTTTTTTTGGATTACCAGACTCATAGCAATTTAATGTTTCAGTATCTAACATAACCTTGCTGCTGAATTACAGGATTACACGCCTGTTGATTCTTCACCACTGCAAATCCCAACCAATATGTCTCCTAATCACATGTCTGCAATCAGCGTAAACCAAAACCGGTATATCTTTCGGTGTTATAAACAACAATCAAAATAATTACTGTGTAAAATAATCATTTGATTGCAAATCAACGACCGCTGACGCTTGTAGCGTGAAACGATTCCAGTCACTGACGCTTTACCCATGCGTTTGGTTCAGCTCCCTCTGCCCATCTCTGTGTCTCTCTCTCTCTTGATACATGTCATAGCGGTGGTGCACTCTCCTCGTGTCCATGGCAACCAAGCACATCCTGGAATGTACTGCGGAGCTGACAGCTGATTGGTGACAACGCACTGATGTCGTTCAGACTCGTCTCTTGATTCAGACCTGAGAATTGATTATCATCAGTGAGGTGGAAAGAAAACCTCACTTGCATTTTTTTTACAGTACAAAAAAACAGAGTATTTCACAAGCAAGCCGTCCAAAGGGATTCTAAAAAAATCCATTTACTCTATTTGCTTGAACAGCACAAAGACGTGAGGTCGGCGCATGGGTTCAGTACGTGCAGCTACACTTGTGCTTGTGAAATGTTCAGCGTTTTTTCAAGCACAAATAGCTTTTTTTTAAACGCTGCCCATCCCGACGTAATTAATTATACAGAAATTCAAAGGAGAGGCCAAATGCCAGCCGAGCCATCTGAGATATGACCCGTGTCTGCAGCAGACCACTATTTTTACATCATTTTCAATTATCATCTAAAACAGGCCAGAGCCCCCGAGGAAACCAGTCCGATTTGCATGCCAGACCTTTTTTATGAAGCTACACTGAAGTTTTTCATTTTTCACTTTATTCAGTGAATGACGCAACACAGCAGCACAGCATTTATGAGTCTGTTTCAATATTTGCACATGTTAATCAGGGTCATATTTGTTAGCACTGTTATTATATACACAAAACAATCCCTTAAGCCGAAGTATTGAACTTTAACTCAAAACTCATTCTGAATGCATTGTGCTACAGGCACGATGGTGGGGCTTGAAATGCTCAGATTTTTAAACCATATAAAAATCTCTTTAGGTTTACATTGTTGTTTTAAATGAAACTCCTCAATAAAGGCCTTGCTGACACTAATGCTGCAACATTTTTATTTTAAAATGCATAAAACACTATGGATTGTAAACGACACCATAACTTTTTAACTAATCTTTTAAGTGATGCCATGCATGTACTTGTATTTATTTTATTGTATCTTTAAATAAAAATTTTAATTGTACTTATTTAATATGTACTTATTTTTTTATTGGTTTAAATATGGTGTCATTTTTAATTCTATATAAGATTTATATATTTCATATATTAATAGCAAAAACATTTAGAATAGTTTGCAAAAACATTTGCAAAAACAAATAACGCAGTTTAAAAAAAAATCAATTTTTATTGTACATTCCAAGTAATATCAATCAATCCGCAATAAAAAAAAAAGAAACAAAACATTATGGGGAGGTTTCCCGGACAGGGCTTCAGCCTAGTCTCAGACTAACTTAAATGTGAGAGATGCCTTGATCGAAAACAACTTGCACGGACATATCTTAAAATATATCACTGCGATTGTTTTGTCTCAAGATGCACACAGTATGTTTTTTTGTAAAGTATGTTTTTTAAAAGAATTTAATTATCCTAATTTAACTAAGGCCTAGTCCTGGCTTAAACTAATCCTTGTCCAGGAAACCGCCCCAATATATGACGACGAGTAAATTACATGCATTTGATCTGTGAATCACTGTGTATTTAAAGCATATCTGGCCTCTCAAATGACTCCTAAGTGTTTCTGAATGTGTAATTGCACGAAGGCATGATAAAGTGCCAGTGTCCGGGATAATTGCTTTGGAAATGTGGTCTTGTTATGCACCAAACACTGCAAAGTTTAGTGTGACACTGTCTTAATGATCATGGACTCGAGGGCTTCATCAAAAAGCCCCAGCTCCCAGAATGACTGACAGCTAAATTAATGTTGTCAAGTCCAGGAGATGAATGATACAATCCATTCGAGTCTGCACTGCGGGGCTGTGGGAGGAGACGGCCCCCTTCATGAGGTTTTGGCCTTTCATTCCTCTCAACTCCAAATCCACAGAACTCGCTCAAACCTGTTAAAACCACTAAAACACAAACATGACGGACTTAAGAGCTCTACGGTTCTCTGAAACGATGCTGTCGTGTGTCACTATAAAGACACAAAAAATCTGATCAATTTAAAACGGGATCACGTCAACATGCTCCATTAGGCCGTGTGCATTTATTAGTATTCAGCGGCATTCTCAGATGGAATGCTAAGCAGTAACACATGGGAAATCAGATAGTGAATGCTTCCTTTAAAGAGAATAGATGTGAAGACAATCCCAGTAGTTTCCCGCACTGGTGGAGGAGTTCATCAGCTACATGCTAGTTGTGCTAATCAAAGCGCTTGACAACCTCTCAGATTTCCCACTGCATAATCTTTTGATAGCACACGCATGACATTGCTTTATTCCTTAAACTAGCCTTGCTAACGAGGCACGTATACTGTATTTTATTTTACTAGTAGCACATGAAAATAAGACAGGACTCTGTCTACTTTGTGTGCACTTCAGAAACATACAAAAAATTAAATACACTTGACTTAAGGCCCGGCCATACTTGACTTTCCGCACATACTCATCACGGATTAAGTTTGAGTTCAACACATGCGCAATACACAAGAGTATGTGTGCTCTACCAGACCATCAGAGGGCAGCGCTGAGTCGCGTCATTTACAGACCCACTGCAAATTAATGATCGAGGAAGTGTTTTCGCCTTTGCAAACAATCCGAGCAAACAGCAAGACAACAAGAACAACAACCAAACAGTATGGAGAAGGATATGCTTCTAAGCTTGCTGTTCTTGGTTTCAGCGTGTTGGTTTTGTGTCATTCTTCTTCGACAACTGCACACTGTATACTTTCTGTGTGTGCATTGACCCCTAGTGGACTAGTGCACTTTTCCGCGCATGCGCTGTTGTACGCGGCACGTCCGCGCGGTCTCAAAAAATGGGCTGCACGCGGATGGGTTGTGCGGACGACCGCGGATGCTTCTGATGACAAAAACTGCGTCATGCGGATGCAGACGGACAGACCATACTTCTGCCTTTAGACTTCTGTCAGTGTAAGTCAGGTGAGTGTATACTTGGCCTATAGCTATTTATACTTGGAAAATGAAGTTTTAAGTACACTTTGCTTAAATTTATGTTCACGGTTTTGATTGTAGTCATGAGTATACAGTGCTTGCAGTACAAAAATGACTAAACTGGCAGTGGTAGAGTATACTTCAGAGTGTACTTCCATAAACTAAAAAAGTGCTGCAAATATTGAACAAGCAAAGTATTAGTTTACATACAAGTTTACTTATAGTATACTTGCAGTACAAATAAAAGCGTAGTTGTGAACTAGTTTAATATTGTTAATGGATGCTTAAAGGGATAGTTCACCCAAAAATGAAAATTCTGTCATCATTTACTCCCCCTTAGATTGTGTTTGGCAGAACAAAGAAAATTATACAGGTTAGGAACAAAGAAAGATATTTGAAGAATGTCAGTAACCAAACAGATCTCATCCCCCATTTACAGCCATAGTAGGAAAATAAATACTATGGGAGTCAAAGGGGATGAAATCTGTTTGGTTACTGACATTCTTCAATTATCTTCCTTTGTGTTTGGAATAAAGAAAATTATACAGGTTTGGAACAGTCTGAGGGTGAGTAAATAATGACAGAATTTTCATTTTTGGGTGAACTATCCCTTTAAAGTATACTTTTATAAACTAAAAAGTGGTCCACTTTAGTTCCAAGTAGTAATACACTTATAGGTATACTATTTATGCATTAATTTTAGTATATGTACTACATAAAGTGCACTTAAAATATACTTGTACTTTCCTTAAGTGTACTTAATAACATGAAGTTATACAGACAGAATAAAACTCATTAAGTACGCAGGCTTGTTTGCTGGCTGCAGGTTAACACTCACGTTTAAGGTCTTCCAGAAGCCATGCAGAAAAAAACATGCACTATACTATTAGATTATGTTGGGAAAAATCACATAGCTGAAATCTACTGACTTTCAGTATTTTTGTAAACATAAACACTGAACGTTTTCCATTTGTGTGTTCACATGCACCGAGATGAATAAGCAACAGTGCATTACTAATGCAATCAGGTAAAAATACTTTATCAGATGAAATGCACATTTTCCCAAACGCTCGGATCTTCCCTTCAATAACAACACGGTTCTAATCCTCAAAAAACAAAAAACAGAAGGTTTCACTTTAGACCGAGTGCAAACCTTTCAGTCGGGTCCCAAATGCTCCATTTGTCCCAGATGGCTGAAGAGTTCCCCGGGGAACCCCGTGAGGAATGTGTTACCTTTTTCTAATTGCTAGTTTATGTTTTAACACTCGAGTGGGTCACAGCTCATTCCAAGCGGCTTTGCCGACTTTACACCCAGTGACGGCTGAAAAACACTTGGCCTTAAATCACCAGAATTAAACGTATTCGCCAAGACGGAGATGTGACCATCATTTGTCTGGGGTTGCTTTCTGATTTACAGCGTGTCAAATTTAATATCGCTCATTGATGATGGTGTGTCAAATGCAATTCGCCGTTCATTACTTCACCATAAACATAATCAGGGGCTGCACAAGAAATTGCCTCTTGATACAGAAACACAAAAATCAGTCATGGATAAATGGGTTTAAAAATCTGCAGTCATGTTATCAACCAGTTATGTATTAAAACGAAAAGAAAAAATCTGTCACTTGCTAGTGAGTGTACAGTTAGAATTCATCGAGGTCAATGTCTGTTCAGCAAAATATTTTCAGCCCCACCACACAAACATACGTCTGATGTCAAACAGCCAATATAACAAACAAATATCCTCCAAACTCCAGATTTTCATGCTGATTGACAACTCCATTTTTTGCCTAATAGATTTAATATTAGCGCTTTAATTACATGTGAGAATAGAGAGTCACAGCTGCTGTACGGGCAGATAGCGAAGACGTGAGAATTAAGTAGCTATTTTTGCAGGAATTAAATGAGCACAGCAATGCCAGCGGCGACCCAATCAAAGCAAAATAAATGACAATTCATTTCTCTCATTGTAGCAGCAATTTGTCCTGGCCACCCACAACGCTAAACTTCACATCAGCGAGCCAAACCAAGCAGAGTAGACAGCCAAGAATAAAGTGACGTAAGACGAAATTGGGTTAAGTGGCCTTTGTAGTTGCATAACTTTTTGGATCTCATCAGCTCCTCATGTGCAGTCCTGTGAAGTTAAAGCTGATATATTGGGTTCTCTCATCAGACGTTGGTGGATAAATGGCCAATTCTTGCTACACCAGTGTTTCACTTACGGTTCTCAGACATGTCAGTGATGGTGAAAGTAAAGCTGGAGGAGTGAGCTAATAAGATCTTATCTGAGCTTCAACTACAAGATCACGTCTACCATCTCCGCAGAGACGGAAGAACATGAAATGTGTCTGTATACAAAGACAGAGAGAGAGATTTGAGATTTAAAAACCTCTTAATCAAAGGAGTTCACTGCAAGACAATCACAATGAATGAAAAAAAATCCCATAATATTAAATAGATGAATCCATTAAAACACTTCCAAAAACCAGAACATTCTTCACAATAGAGCAGTTTTTTATTCATTTAAAACCAGTAATAGTGTTTATATTTTTGGTCTTTTTTCATTAAGAGTGTGAAAAACATTTCTATAACATTATTATTTGTATTATGATTATGATTAGTAGGATTAGTATTAATATGAGTATTATTATTAGTAGTAGTATTAGTATAGCCATCGTCATCATTATCATTATTTTATTTATTTAATACATAATTAGTTATTTTATATAATACTTGTAGTCTGGTTGTAATAATTTTTAGTACCTTTTTATTACTATAATGCTTTAATTTTCTATTGTAATTAATATTATTAAAAAATAAACTAATATAGTAGTAACTAAAATAAAGTAACATAACTAATGTTTTATGATTTTTATTATTCTTTCCCTTTGTCATATTTTTTCTTCTCTCATCCCTTTTGAAATTGAGTTAAGAGATTTACAGAGAGAGAGAGAGACAGAGAGAAAGAAGAGAATAATCTATTGAAGCATCCTTATCATAATTCTGATTGTCCTTTGGACTATTTATTAGTTTTAGTATCTCAAGATGGCGACGCGCTCCTGTTACACCGAACCAAAGAGCTTCAAGTGCACATCAAACCCACTTCCACGTAATCTCCGAGAAATACCAACTCTAGCGCTCCCTTTCAAAAACCATCCCATTCATTTTGAAATCCAGATCTAACGTCACTCACGCTCTTGTCATTCAGCAGACACGATGATAAAAGCCAGCGCCGTCTTTTAATTCTCACCACCTGTTATTTCGGGCCTGGTTAGAACGGCGTTCGATCCGACCGCGATGGCCCGTCTCTCTCATCCGAGGGGGAAGAAAAATCACACGCCGTCGACTGTTGGCCCACTCTCAGGGTTGCGGATATCATATCAAATTATATCTCATAATTAATGTCTTCGGGACACTCCGAGGGGGGAAGCGATTAAACATTATTTCAAAATTGACCTCAGTTGACTTGGCAGGAGAAGCTATAACGCGGCCCGCTGTGTCGTACCCGTACATTTCAATATGCTCGGGCTCAAACAACGATAGGAGGTGCAGTTTTGGCTGCTTGTGGAGGTTTTTCTGATGTGACACGCTGCTTTATTATCCCAGAATAGAACACTTGAAGCTAATTATCGCTGTGTGAGCACAGTGGGCCCCGAGGGTGTGAGTAATGTAGAGGAGGGCTACAGCTAGTCTCTGAAGTACTGATGCTCACATACACAACAGAAGTATTTCCTGGAGCTCGGAGCAGCCAAACTGAGCCACAGGCTGGCACGGGGAAACATTAACGAAATGAGAGGGGTAAATATTTGTTTGCGCTCTTGGTATAATCAGTTAATCAAACTACAAGATAAAGCTAATAAAATCAGTTCAAATGGTCTATAAAACAGAGAACTCGGCAAGTTACTGCAATCCAACAAATGTAAAACATACAAACGCTAATAAATCATTAAGACCAGACGCATATATAGAGGAGAGCGAGGCACCAACTTTATATCCTATATAGAGATGATTATTGTTTGCGCATCTGTTAATAATAGATAGACCATAGACTGAGCAAAACATTGACGTAGTGTCCGTGACGTCACCCGTAGGTTTGTGAAGAGCAATTTTGAAGCCTAAAGTGGGCGGAGCGAGCCGATGCCATCTTGGCGTCACTACCGGTTAATCGAAAATAGGCAAAAAGGCAGGACATGGGTGGACCTGAGGTGCCTGTTGTGTACCTGTCACTCAAATGGCCACGCCCTTAATTATTCAGAATTTTAAGGTTTAATTTAATTTAAACTGATGAGTTATAAAAAAAATTCACTCCCCTCACAGTTGTTATGAAGGGTAAAATGAGATGCAGACCAAAAATATATTTGGTACCAGGCTGTAAACATGTTTTGTCTGCTATAAAGTTGGGCATTTTAACATGGGGCTCAATGAGATTCTGCTCTGTTTTGGAGCCAGTCTCTAGCGGCCAGTCAATGAATTGCAGTTTAAGTCACTTCCGTGTTGGCTTCACGAGAGAGACCGGAAGGTTGCTGCTACAGAAAACACACGCCAATACTTTACACAAAATTACATAAAATCTGGCAATGCTAGAAAAGACAAAAAATACAAATCACTCACTCACCCAGTTGTTGCCATAAGTGATGTTTAACTTTGTCAAACTGAAATCTTCGGTGTATTCAAATATATATTTTAAGATGTTTTAGAAACGTTGTATTCATGTTGCTTAGTTGTACTTGAACTGAAGTTCACCTTTGAGAGGATTTTAAGGCGGCTGGGCAAAAAAATGACATGAGATCAACAAATATTTAAGTTAATGTATGATTTATTTCCTGCAAGCTTTTTGATTTTCTATGTGTATTTTACAACCAAACATGTATTCCTTGATATGTTGTAGTTTGCCATTTTGCCCAACTTTGTCTAATAAATACCTACACGTCTAGTGTTTGTACCATTCACCTCATATTTTCATGGTTAATGTAACCTGAGGGGTTATTAAAAGCAAATATTGTACAAATATGCCCTCTGGACATACTGTATATATATTCCCTCTGTATCATCTTTGGCAATTTTGGTGGAAGAGATCTCACCTGACATTTAAGTAAACATTAGAGAACATACGATTCTTCACAACTGCAAATAATATCCTTCAAAATAAATGCTTGCCATTCACATATGCCTTAAATGCTCTCTGATCTTAAATGTGTTCTTTAGAGACAGCGAGAAAGAGAGAGAGATTGATGCAGTGTATGACCCCTCTCACCCGACACGCCTCTAACTGGTAAACATTTTCACGAGCTCCATCGCCAATGCAGTGCTTCCCAGCTGCCCACCACACGTCTATTGGGCAAGCAGGAACGATATGCTTTTAAGCCTCATTACTCCAAAAGGTGAAGAGCGTTCAGAAAGCACCCTCAACTCCACTTCCATTAGCATAATTGCATTTCAAACGATCGGGATGTCCAAGAGACGGAAGTATCCAAACGGTTAGACGCATCAGAAAGCGTCCAGCTCACCTTCATAAATGACATCTGAACATGTGCAGTTAAAGCACAGGAGATGGGTAATGTGTGAGCCGACGAGAAGGTCGTGGGTCACCGCTAATGGAGATACACTAGCGGGACTGACGTCACAGGTGTCGGGGATCAAAAGGAATCGATGGTTCTGGTTGCTATTAATGAGACTTTTAGTACTTTTGAGGGAGCAAAATTTGGAAAGAAAAATGCATTTCAACAGAACTGGTGTATAAAAACTGAAATGAATGTACTGTATTACAAAGTTTGGTAATGCAGGACAAAGTTGGCATAAATTGAAAACTATCTAATAATAAAAATAAAAACAGTAACATTTAAATATGATATATTTATTATATAGAAAAATAATGTATTCATTCATTCTTATAAACCCTTACATAAGTTTTCTACACAGGACCATTAATGACATCTTTTTAATATCTCAATTATTTCTCCTAGACATCAATTGAACACTTTTGTTCAAGAACCCTGCGTCTCAGGTATTTCTCCTGAAAAAAACCCATAAATCTAAAAAATGTCCCCATTCAGAAAAGATCTCAGTCTCAAACGGAGCTCAGATTTGTTAAGTCTGCAGTCAAGTTAATATTATTGAGGTTCTCAATACGAACTCTAACATTTCTCACCAAGTTTATCTATATATTTATTTTACACCTTTAAAATTGTACTCTTCTTGTATCTGAACAATTGTCTCATTTGTTTCCCTGAGACTAAGTTAATACATCAATGAAACACAACTGAGAACTCCATCAAATCTCCTGCAAGAGCAACTTCTGAGCAATAAAACTTTCCTCTGCACATGTGAAACTCATGTGGCTTTTCTGTAGAGGAAGTACAACTTTACAACAAAACCTGTTTACAGAATGACTAATGACTCACAGTTTAGTGAGTGAGTCAGATTAATTCAGAGGAATCGCTCATTCATAAGTGTTCTTGAATGAACGAGTCTGCTATGCCAGTTCTGTTTAGTAAATCATGAATCACGTTCTTGGTTCCCAACCCTCATCCGCAAGTAATTCCCAACATCCAGCTCTTCTAACCCGCTTCATCTGCCATTTTCACGCATTTCTCTATCCATCTACCCATACGCGTTTCCTGTCCAAACCGTCTTGCCAATGTACCGTTGTCTCCCACTAATTGTCCAATTATCTCCCAGCATTCCTCTGTGATGCACGCCTGGTGACTGGGTGCTGGTCTGTCGGTCTGCTATCAGGTAGAGAACAGTCTCTCTCTCTCTCTCTGTGATTGTGATAAATGGATACAGAGGTGTGTCTGGGGGTAGGGCAGAATTTTCCCTAGAGCTCTTAGCCATCAATCAGACTTGTCTCAAGAGTCCAGGTGTCCATAAACATGCACATAAAACAGGATTTTTCAGCAGGTGTAGTCCGTCCTTGAGAGAAGGAAGTCAAATTGGCATACAACATGTTCCTTTTGTCTCATCGGATCTGTCACTTGTTTAAAAGACCGGCACGGTTCATCATTCCCTCGAAATTGCTTTGAAGACAAACAGGAAGTGCCCATTATGCGTCCATGCTTCATTTTGTACAGAACGCCTAATACACTCGGGCGATATTATTCAAAAGAGCGTCCAAAATCAGCAAGTCATAGTTCAAGCTGGTTGCGTGCTGTTGACTTTGACATTTCGGTATCTCAGATTAAAGCTGAATTCGAAAACTTTACGGCTTCGTTTCGGGGAAAGGGCAGCTGGTTTTGAAGCCGCTCATAAACAACATATGCCGGGAACAATTGCGGAGACCCCGGAGGCAAATTTAACCTTGAAGCTCTGAAGCAGATGTTGGAAGAGAAAAATGCAGGAGAAACCCTGATTAAAGCTTTGGAAATATAATGCACATACAACGTGTCATCCTGCGGCAAATGTTTCCGTCAAAATTACAGAACGGCACGTCGTGAATTTTTAATAAACCTTTCCAGAGTGTTTATCGTCCGACAGGAATCCCATCTGCACCGAAACGCCATTTAAAATTTAATGTCACGCTATTACTGTTTTGAACTGACAATTTGAACCGAAAACAAATGAATTTTTAATGGAAATCTTTGCAGACAAATGAATGGAGGCACGCAACAATCTTGTGCAAAGAATAAATATGATTCTCTAATATAAATGAGATTTGAATTTCATACAGTACGGGCTTGTTTTGGTCATACGAAACACTGGTTCAAGTGTTTTTTTCAATTCATCCGATTGAAGGTTAGCTGGAAATTTTCTCTAAAGACCTTCACAGCACCTTCTTTATTGTATAGCTGTGGTTGTGTATAGTTGTGTGCAATATCAAACTTAAATGGACTCCACAAGTATATTCACTGTGAAGGTGAAACCTTCCCCCAATGCCAGGGACGTGATAGATGGATAATGACAGAATGGATGCAAAATAACCTTTCAAAACAACATCACATAGCAGACTATTTTAGACAGGCACAGGGCCAACTGTCAATACCCACAATGCCATTCAGCCTCCATCATTATAGTGCAGCATATGTACGCAGTATAGCGCACTATGACATTCTGGGAACTAAAACACTCTCTTCGATCATTTGCGTAAAAAAAAACCCATATCCGCCATCATCAGATGATTCCTGGAACACTGTATGCTAATTCTTAAATCTTGATAAAACATAAAACCATTTGCATTTCTCTGTACAAATGATGTTCACCCAAGCAGGTGCTTGGAAGAATTCTGCTTAGATCAGTACAAAGACATCAGAAGATGTTTAGTGTGATATTACAAAGTCTTTTACTCGCTCTGTATATTAAACCGTACTTCTTGTGCCGTTTGGGCATTAATAAGTGCAAGCTACATGCTACAGTACTTTGTAAAACTACATGTTCAAAACTGTTTAGTTTTCATTTACAGCTTTATAAAGAATTAGGTTCTGCCATCATTTACACACCTTACAGTTGTTCCAAATCTGTATAAATGTCTTTGTTCTGATGAACACAGATAAAGATATTTGGAAGAATGCTTATAACCAGACAGATTTTGCCCCCATTGACCATAGTAGGAAAAAACAATTTAGTCAAAAGGGCCCCAGAACCGTTTGCTGTCCTATATTATCATTTTTTTTTGGTTCTGTTGAACACAAAAGACATTTTGAATAAAGTAATTTTTCAGAATGAAAAATTATTTCTGAAAATCAGATTTCAGAAATAAATTTACAATTTATTTTAAATTTAATCTCCAACCAGGATTAGGTGCTTCTAGACCATTATTTTTCACTTATCATTTCCCTCTGATTTAAGGGGTAAGTTATGGTTAGGGTTGGGGGTTTGGTGTGGGTTTAGGTTTGATTTATAAAAATGTTATTATTACAAAATATGTTGCCCTGAGGACATCAACCACTTGGCAAAATCAGGTCGAGCGTCAATGGGGGGCAAAATTTGTTATTGTTTGGTTATAAGCATTCCTCCAAATATCTTTCTCTGTGTTCATGAGAACAAAGACATTTATACAGATTTGGAACAACTCGAAGGCGAGAAAATGACAAATTTTTCATTTTTTGGTGAAGTATCCCTTTAAAGGTCCAGTGTATGAAATTTAGCGGCATCTAGTGGTGAGGTTGCGAATTGCAACCAACGGCTCACTCCACCCCTCCCTTTCGAAGCACTACGGTGGCTGACACAGAAGAGGTCGTCACGTTTTTGCTTCTTTGCCGAATGACAAAACTTTTTTTTTTAATGAACTGTCCATTTAAGGATCATCTAGAAATATGTAAGAGACACATGTGACATTACTGAAGTCTAGACAAAAAACTAAAAAGCACACGTTTCCATGCGCTCTCTATTTAAATTCGCCGAAGTCGAGAATAAACTATTGACATCTGTGATTTTTCTTTCCTATGGACTGGGACGGTTGCTTCTACTCTGGCATGACCATTTCTCCGGCGCGTGATGGATGGGAGCTGGCTTTGAACCTCGATTTGCCACGTTGCAGAATCCACCCATGTAGCTGAGAAATAACATCCTCCATCTCGCGCTGTCTGCACGCCAGCCTGTTTGGCCTGCAGGCGATTTATTAAATGGTATATTGATAATTGAAATCTTTTCGGCCGACCCCGTTTTGCTGACAAAGCTTTTCGGAAGCAGATGGCCTGCATTACTCAAGGGTGTAGGTTGCCGTGTGGGGATGCCGATCCAGTCTGTTCCACGACTCCGACACTCACTCAGACACGGATGCGCAGAGAAGAGAATCAAACTAATAAAACGTCCGGTTCTGGGAGAAGAAAGTGAGATAAGCAGCCATATTACAGTAGATAATTTCGGATTGTGCTCTGAATGTAATTGGATGGTGGAAAGATTGAAGTCTTATGGGGTTAGAAAGACTAAGTTAAAAAGAGCATTTTTAAAACTTTCCAAAGTGCACCTTTTTTGTTTCAGACTCCTTTCTCTGAACTCTAACAAAGATAAATTATTGAAAACGCAGCAACACCTCAAATGAACAGTTTTGAAAGCCATTACTTTGATTTACACTTAGTCGGGATGCGGTAAAATAAGTGATGTCAGGCAAACTGCTTCTGAAGGACAAACATCAACCTATTTATCAACTGTACCTGAATGTCCCCAAAGTATCTGCAAAACACAATCCCAGAGGCCAATTTCACCTCTGCCTCACATCAAAAACATCTGAAGAAAGAGGACAAGCGATTGTCTCAAAAGCAAATTAATCTTGAAATGAACTCCAGCCCGCAGCAACGTGTGGCCCCAATTATCTGCTCCAAACAATTCACAACATTTGAAGACACAGTTTTACAAGAGACGTGAACCATTCTTCTAGTTATAATAAGCACCTGCGTGCTTTCACTCGACACATACAAAAGCAGTAAATTAAGTCACATCACAAGCTTATCATTACAGTTCACTTATTCTTTGTCACGTGGACTACTTTTTAAAGCATCCTCCACGAGGTAAACAGTTTCTTTGACACTTCATTATTGCAACCCACATGAGGGAGAAGGAAGCTTTAATTTCCACGACGGCTGAACGGAGATCAATGTTAACGCCCCGCCCTGAACCCCTGACAGCGAGTCAGGAGAGACGTGTACGATTAACATCTCTCCAGCCGCTCTGAAAGGCTAAAGTGAAAGATGTGAAGCGAGCGGGGATGTGTGATGGAGTGGTTAGGGTGGAGGGGGTCAGATGTGGCGGGGGACCCTTCAAAATGTCAAACCCATAAACGTTACGGCATTGTAATTAGCTGTTGTTAGAGAAGAAAGCGAGAAAAGTAACTCTGAATGTGCATGCTTGGTGGTTTACATGAAGTCGAGTGATGCAATAAAAACCTCAAAGATGTGTGGATGGTTTGCAAACAAAGTGCAGAATCTGAACAGTCTTGTACTTGGATTTTAGGGAGTCTGGATATAATCAGTCTTTCTCAAAACAAACTTTTCAGTTCATAATTCACGCCGATGTTATTATTTATACTGTAGGTTAGGCATCACTTTACTTTCCAAAAGTGTGAGTCAACACAGGGATGGGAACGTTATTAGCCCATTTATTTTAGCGAGGAGGCACTTTTCCAATTCCCATCACCTACCCTTGAGATATCATGACGCGTGATTGTTTATGAGTCCGCCAAATCTCCTGCAAAGTGGCAATGCGAGAGATTCGCGCAGATGGCAATGAACTATGTGCTTTGCTGGTATGAAAGGAGAGAGGGATGCAATCTCTGGAATGATGGCTGCCTTCGCAGTTGCCCAATATGCTTCACTTCGGCTAAATTTACAGCCACTGCAGCTTCTGCCGCACGGATCGGGAAGCGTGGCTCTCCGCAATTTCTCTCAGTTTTTCCCCTCCCTCTTCCTTGGTGTCCTTGGGAGTGAGCGTACTTTTGTATTTCTCTAGAGATGTTTTTAAATATAACGCTGTCATTGTTGGTCTGCCAATAATACCATTTTTACCTGTTCATCCATCACGGGTGACACAGCAAGTGGAGGATCTACATTTGTTGTCAGTCGACGCAGAGCGTGTCAGGTGTTATAAATATGAGCTCAAGGCCTTTGCACTCGGTTGTGGAGTCAAATGGGACGTCTGCGCTAGTACGGGACACATGGCATTTATGTACAACCATAACCTAGAAGAAACAATATCAGGTGTAAGAGTGCTATATAAACGCTCCCACATTTACAGCACATGTGCTTGGGGTCAATTTCGATATTATACACGGTACTATATGTTTAATTGCGATATATTTAAGTAAACAAAATGTAAAAAATAAAGCAGAAAACTAGTTAATATATTTATTTTCAAAACGTATACAATAACAATTTTTGACCTGATCTAATGGAAATTTGTAACCTTTTTATGAGGTGGCTAACTCGTATTATGTGAATCATACAAAAATGTACAATTAGTAGAAAAACTAAACTGAAGCCCCGCCCCTAATCTTTACCGTCACGGGTACAAAAGCAAATCGTACTAAAACGTACGATTAAGATCGTATGAATTCATACGAATTAGCGTTAGCCACATCGCAAAAGTTAAGAACTGCCGCGAGATTGTGTTGGAATTGTTACATTTGTTATTTTGTTAAAGAACGGCTAACACTGAAGGTTTGATTTAACCTTCTGTACATAAATTATTAAATACTTAATATGCCTTTAACCTTAAACAAAGAATTTTAACACAAAATTTTTAATTAAGAAAGGAATTAATCAAGCTAAATCCTAAGAGAGTTTAAATGTGTTTAAAGGTAAACACAAAATTAAAAGATTATATATGTTACAACCTTTCATAAAATGCACAATGAAATATTTAAATGTCATTTAAGGCAGCTGAACCCAGCGCAAATGACCTGAAATATATTTTCCCCTATGCCACATTCTGTCCTTTGCCACTTAATGTTTTGGAAGGAGATTAAGAAAGTGGCCCTCGGAGGGCCCCGCAAGAGTGCGTCACCGCTACGCTTACAAGAGAAGGTTTCTCAAAGAGCCCGCTTCACATCTATGTTTCATAAACCTGTGTTACATGACAGCCCACTGGATATTTCCTCCCCGATTGTTCCACGCAGTCAATGGCAAACGCCTACGAGCTCTTTTGATGAAAGCGGTCGGCACAGCTCACCGAACAGTGAATCTCAAGGCTAAACACAGATTTTAGTTCAAAAGAACACGTTGTTTAATTAGACACTCAGCAGAATACTCGAGAAAAAACATTTCATTCATTCACCTCAAGTTTTCATACAACCTTATTAATGCACCTTTATATTTTATATAATTTATATTTTATGACAAGGAATTTACTGTATATGAAACATGATATATATATATATATATACACATATACACAAAACATTGTTGCATAAAAAAATATACGATATTATAGAGTGAGAATGGGGGCTTATTTCACGATAACTGCCGACTGCTTGTACATTATCCCGCTTATTACACTGCTACTTGGCACATGACAAAAAAACTGGACATGAAATGTTTATTTAAATTTTTTTTATTAGCTCCCCAAATGCAGACCTTCCGTGAGGAAAAGCAGTTTACTTTCGGTTTTAAGGTGAGAAACGACGTTCAAATGTCACAAACTGGCAATATGGTTTCATCATTTATAAATATGTATAATTTAATTTGCCCAAAAATCCTGTCAAAATGATTTGCTGCATCTGTGTTACCGTGTGTTATTAGTTTTGAGAGGTTGTTATCTGGGAATAACGAACCTGCAAATGTCGCGACTGGCCAATCAGAATCAAGCATTCCAACGAGCCATGTAATAATCTACATATTGAATACATATTAGATGCTTAATAGTTCTCATGCTCAAATCTCCTGAATTACGCAAAATGTGTTTCATCTTTTTCTAAACTCTTCTGTCAGGGTGAGCACATTTACTCTTGTTCACAATGGAGAAGAGTCATCTTTTAATCATAAGAAGCGATGCAAATCTCAACACACCACAGGCTGCCTTGTTCTGTTGTGAAGGCACGCAGGGAAGAGTGACAACTGTTGCTTCCCTCACTATCTGAATAATGCATCGAGTGTGGACGATGGACATTGTTCGTCCAGAAATCCTGATTTCTTATCCTAGAGCTGTGATCGCTCCCGCACACGTCACTCAAACTCAAACACTCATGAAACGTGAAAGTACGCAACATGTGACTAGAAGAATTGGCTAAGTATTGCTGAACCAAGTAGCTGTCGGCTGTACAAATAAATATAAAAATGCTGGGTTGATTTAAAGGTGTAGTTCACCCAAAAATGAAAATTTTGTCATTTACTCACCCTCAAGTTGTTCCAAACCTGTATCAATTTCGTTGTTCTGATGAACACAAAGGAAGATATTTGGAACAACGCTAGCATTTTTCAGCTCTGAGACATCATTGACCACCATAGTAGAAAAAATGTAAAGGTAGTCGAAGGTGCCCCAGAACGGTTTGCTTTTGGATAAATTGCGGAGAAATATCTTCTGTTCAACAGAACAAACATTTTTATACAGGTTTAGAACAACTTGACGGTGACCAACTATCCCTTTAATTAATGTTTGGGTAAGATATGGACAAACCCAATGGGTGGATATAAATTGATTTATGCTGGGTTATTTTTACCCATGGCTGGGTCAGATATACAGTTAAAAATAAAGGTGCTTCAAAGGTTCTTCACAGCGATGCCATAGAAGAACCATTATCGGCTTTACAAGGAACCATTCAGTCAAAGGTTCTTTAAAGAACCATGTCTTTCTTACCTTTTTATAACCATTTTTCACTACAAAGAACCTTTTGTGAAACAGAAAGGTACTTCGGATGTTAAAGGTTCTTAATGGAACCAAAAAGGTTCTTCTCGTGAAGCACTTTTATTTACAAGAATGTAGACATTTTCTAGGTTATTTGGAACCAAAAGTTGGGTTTCACAATATTTATCCCAAACATCGGATGAGACAACCGAGCATTTCTAAAGGGATAATTCAAGAGCATACCATGAGGGTAAGCAAATGATGACAGAATTCTCATTTTTAGATAAACTGTCATTTTAAGAGTGCAAAGACAACTACAGGTAAGCATTTGTAAATTGAATTCCCCGTAAATTGTAAACATTGTTGAGCCACAAAACATCGCTATGTTTGTTTGAGCATGTCAACAAATCTAATATGGTGACACCAATGACGTGAGTTGTAGGCGGGGTTATCCTTTTAACCATCCAACAGGGCTGTTCAAGAAGCCTTATTACAGTGATTCAGTTTGGTGCCCGTGCCGCAGAAATTACACACTTCACCTTTAAGTAACAGAAGATGGAAGGGAAGCAATTTTCTCTGATTAGAATGATGGAAACCACACACTGTCAGATTAATGCAGGGGAAAACACAGTAATGTTATTACTTGGCAGCGAGCTCCATGCCACAGATCCCAATCAGAAACACACCCAACGCCGCGGTTTATAGATTACAGATTTACTTGCCCTGATATTCAGATAAATAAATGTACTACTAACACAGAAAACAAGTTCTCATTTTATAAGCATGTTGCAGTGTCCTAGTTTTAAATTATGGCACATCGCCAAATGGCTTTCAATTCAAAATGGCGAAAGAAACGGCACCGCTAGGTCGGACTCAAACTCATTCTCTTCATTTTTTCATTACGACCAAATGAGTTTCCAGTTTATTTAGAGTTAAAAAAAATGTGTGTTAAAGTATGCCAATAAAAACACTGTTTCAGAGCAGACCCATGAGTCACTGCACCCGTGTGTGAGTGGAGCACATTCCCATGATGCATCAGTCTCTGATTAGCTGCCCACCGCTGAAAACGTGGTCTTGTGATTTTTTCTATCTTCTCTGAGCTCAGTGGCATATGCTCAATAATGCGGAGATCAGATGAGTAACAAGGCTATGCCACAACCATATGAAACAGTACTAAACAAAGCCGTGACTCAATTTATCCTCTTAAAAAACATGCCAATACCTGCAACGTCAACTAGGATTATAAAAAATAATTACATTATGTGGATGACGCTTTATCTAAAGCAACAGTGCATTCAATTACATTTTATTCCCTGGGGTTCGAACCCATGACATTTACAGCTACAGACATTGTATCCATTGCTTAGTAAAATTCTGTCGATCATCACATGATTCTTCTAAAACCACAGGGAAGTCAGTAGATCATAGAGTTATGTGGCTTTTAGTCCGTCTGTTAGCTTTAAGGTCACCTGTTTGCTACTGTACACCCACAATTTGACTAAATTACCTGTAAAAAAAAGACACATTTATATATTCAATCTGCAATCTGAGCAAAAGAGCTTATCTTGTACTCCGAGTCTTACTGTGAATGATTCTTTTGTGCACTTTATTCCAAAGAATAGAATGTTTGTCCTTTTAATATTTCATTAAAAATGCAAAAACTCACCCTTTCTTTTACCTTGGTAAATATCCAAATTTATTCTAGAGGCTTCCAATTCTTGTTTTCAGCAAGATCTACAATTTGCAATCCGTACACTGCAAAACTAATTTTTAAAGCATTTTTGTCTTGCTTTCTTTGTACAAATATCTTAGCTTTTTCTTTAATAAAACAAGACTAAACATCTTGGGTCACTTTTCTACTTTTAATATTTAAGTTGGTTTAAAACAAGCAAACTTTGTTTCTCACTCCATTGGCAGTTTGTTTTTGCTTTAAGAATTTTTAGATATTTGTACAAGAAAACAAGACGAAATGCTTGGTAAGAATTATTTTGCAGTGTATTTTTTCAGTAAGATGGGACAGTTTCAAACACTGACTTTTTATGGACACGCTCAAATAACTTTGGTGTATTTTCAGTCTAATAATGTTACAGCCTGCAAGAATTGCACTATATGGACAAAAGTATTGAGACATCCCCTTCAAATAAACACGTTTATCTATTGCAGGAATTCCAATCAAAACAAAAATTAATTCTACACCATATTTAATACCATATTAAAGAACTTTTTCATCTGTGTTAGAACTGTTTTGGAAGGGTACTTTTTCTGTCCTGAAATAACGGTGTAAAAGTCACTGATGGGTTTGGGTGATGAGCGTTGTTTCAAAGGTGTTCAGCTGGGTTTAGGTCTTGGTTTAATGCTGACCAGTTCATGGGCACTAGACTGAATCAATCAATTCTTCTTGAATCTTGCTTTGAGTAGTTGTTGGAATAAACTATTGCTACAAAAAAAGCACACAATTCTCTAGAACATCATTATATGTAGCATTACGATTTGAGCTCACAGAAATGACTTCATTAGAATGGGCATCCCAATACCTTACTCCATATAGTGCATTTCCATGCAATTAATAACCTGAGGTTTGGCAGTCTCTCCAAAAACACTTCAGTGTAGGAACCAATAAAAAAAACTTAAAACATGTTATGTAAATGCTTCATGAACTGCCCACTCAGTTAACAATTAGCCTCGGCAGATTCCCCAATGCCTGACAGATCAGAGAGAGAGAGAGAGAGAGAGAGAGAGAGACTCCAGTCTTAGTCAAACCATTGACCTTGACACAAACACAGCATCAGTGAGAAATACTGATGTACAAACTCACTCAAATATGAATGAGCCAAACAAACCTACAGTACAGTATTATGAAAAATAAATCTCACAACACAACGCCTGATTGAATAAATGGAGTCCATTGCAATAATAAATATTACTCACAGCTTTACATAAATTGCCAAGATGACGGATCATTCTATGTGTGATTATATAGTCGCTTAAAACCGAAAATGAAAACACAGTCTAGCTAAAGCGTGATGGACTGAGTGGAAATGGGGATGAGCAGATCCTAAAAAAATACCGAATGATTTTCCCAGAAAAAGACATTACATTTATTTTTTCGTGTTTATGTGCAATTCTTTTCTGTAAAATCTATCATATTAATTGCATTAATGTTTTTTGATTTCATGTTTATTTTGACCATGACAATTTACATAGCCGTGCAAAATTATGACTGTTCATGCAGTCAAATTTCGACACGGGCATCATCAGCACTGAACTCATTCATCCGTTTCTCATAGGCGAGCACTGCGAGTCATGTTTTAAACTCACTGTGTGTCTTGTGGATCTGAGCTTTTCCTCAATCACCGTCCGTCACATCTAAAACCCAAAACTGCCTCCCCGACAGCCCAGGCATGACATCTTCCCTTCGGCTCACGTTCCTGACATCGTCAACCTATACTTCTCATTGCTCTGAAGTTCCATACGTTAAAAAATCTCTACAACCTCTCTCGCGGTCCCATTTCTAGAAAACAAACGTCTCTACCCTGACCTTTTCTGGCACCTGCTATTGTCCCGTGTACCACCGTGCATCTACTACAAGCTGTGAAAGGGGCTTTTTTGCTAGCAAATGGCCTGCTGTCCACATTGTTCCACTCAGCGACGTGCAGGCCTGATCCCAGGCTCGGGCACTTGGCAGGCAGGTTGGCAACTTGCTGCCTGTTTCCAGAGCCTTTCTGATCAACACCACCTCTTTGGCTGGAGAACAGAGCCGCTGAGACCCGCTGCTTTCACGCTCCGTTAGCCGTGAACCCAGAGAATGTCCAACACTCTTATTCCAGGACTGTCCGCAGAGACTCTTCTGGAGTCATCCGCCCTTGAAAGGTAGTGAGGACAGTTTCAATGGGGCCGAGGCTACATTGCTGAAACCAGTCGGTTTATTTACTTCTTTATTCCTGATCCTGTTCTGGAAAACACTGTCGCACATCAAACCAGCAATGCTTATGTTCTGGAACAATGCTGACAACATTCTGAATAATACCGGTGTAATGAGCACGCTGACAAAATATGCAAAACTGAGTGTCAATTTCCTTTTATTCAACCGGGTATAGACAAGTTGTGACTGATGGACAGACAATGATTTGAATACCAAGCAGCCAAATTTTGTCTATGCGTCTTTGAATCTATTTATACGCATCTATACATCCATATGCATCTATGCTCCTAACTATGTCTATGCATCTATGTATCATTTCATTGTTTATTTATAAAGCACTTTTAAAAACAACCCAAAGGTTGTTGTACAGAGCAATATAATCAATACATAAAAAAGATTAAACCACAAATAACATATTAAAATCAAGGGTTCAGGGTCAAAGTTCAAATTAAATTACAGAGAATAAAAATTAAATCCTCTTTGAGTGCCATAAATAAAAAGTGAGACTTAAAAGCTTTTATTTAAAAATAGAGAGAGATGACATCGTTCACATTTAGTCTGGGGCCTGCTATCGCAAATGCTCAGCCCCCCCTATGTTTTAGCTTAGACCTGCAAACAGATGGTAATCAAACATCCCCATACCTAAGTGACCTAGTTGGGTTGTGAGAGCATACCATGACAGAAAGGTAACCTGGAGCTAAGCCATGTAATGATTTCAAAACTAAAATTTTAAACTATTCTAAATTTAACTGGTAGCCAGCGCAAAGACAATAAAATGTAATGTGTAATGAGTAATGTGATCAAATTTTCGACCACAGATCAATAGCCTGGAAACAGCATTACGAACAATTTGTAGACAGCTAATGGCTAATTCAACTATCTGTCTAATGCATCTACAGTATGCATTTAACTATATGCATTTATCGATCTATGCATCTATGCATTCATCTATTTGTCTATGCATCTACTACGTGCTGTACGTTCAACTATCTGCATCTCATGCAGTTAATATATATATATACTGTATATATATATATATATACACTCACCTAAAGGATTATTAGGAACACCTGTTCAATTTCTCATTAATGCAATTATCTAATCAACCAATCACATGGCAGTTGCTTCAATGCATTTAGGGGTGTGGTCCTGGTCAAGACAATCTCCTGAACTCCAAACTGAATGTCAGAATGGGAAAGAAAGGTGATTTAAGCAATTTTGAGCGTGGCATGGTTGTTGGTGCCAGACGGGCCGGTCTGAGTATTTCACAATCTGCTCAGTTACTGGGATTTTCACGCACAACCATTTCTAGGGTTTACAAAGAATGGTGTGAAAAGGGAAAAACATCCAGTATGCGGCAGTCCTGTGGGCGAAAATGCCTTGTTGATGCTAGAGGTCAGAGGAGAATGGGCCGACTGATTCAAGCTGATAGAAGAGCAACTTTGACTGAAATAACCACTCGTTACAACCGAGGTATGCAGCAAAGCATTTGTGAAGCCACAACACGCACAACCTTGAGGCAGATGGGCTACAACAGCAGAAGACCCCACCGGGTACCACTCATCTCCACTACAAATAGGAAAAAGAGGCTACAATTTGCACGAGCTCACCAAAATTGGACAGTTGAAGACTGGAAAAATGTTGCCTGGTCTGATGAGTCTCGATTTCTGTTGAGACATTCAAATGGTAGAGTCAGAATTTGGCGTAAACAGAATGAGAACATGGATCCATCATGCCTTGTTACCACTGTGCAGGCTGGTGGTGGTGGTGTAATGGTGTGGGGGATGTTTTCTTGGCACACTTTAGGCCCCTTAGTGCCAATTGGGCATCGTTTAAATGCCACGGCCTACCTGAGCATTGTTTCTGACCATGTCCATCCCTTTATGACCACCATGTACCCATCCTCTAATGGCTACTTCCAGCAGGATAATGCACCATGTCACAAAGCTCGAATCATTTCAAATTGGTTTCTTGAACATGACAATGAGTTCACTGTACTAGAATGGCCCCCACAGTCACCAGATCTCAACCCGATAGAACATCTTTGGGATGTGGTGGAACGGGAGCTTCGTGCCCTGGATGTGCATCCCACAAATCTCCATCAACTGCAAGATGCTATCCTATCAATATGGGCCAACATTTCTAAAGAATGCTTTCAGCACCTTGTTGAATCAATGCCACGTAGAATTAAGGCAGTTCTGAAGGCGAAAGGGGGTCAAACACCGTATTAGTATGGTGTTCCTAATAATCCTTTAGGTGAGTGTATATATATATATATTACAGTGTTGCACTCAGTGTTGGGTAAGTTGCTATGAAAAAGTAATTAATTAATAGTTACTAATTACTAATTACATTTAGTCATTTAGCGGACGCTTTTATCCAAAGCGACTTACAATGAGTTTAAGGAGCAATAAGCGATATGTCATACAGGAGCAATAATGCAATAGGTGCCAATACAAAGTTACTGGTTTCAACAAAAGCCAGACCACTACCTGTTGAGAGGAAGAGAGAGGGTTAGTGTTTTTTCTTCTTTTTTTCATTTGTCTGTCAAGTATTCACAGAAGAGATGGGTTTCAAGTAGTTTTTTGAATGTTGTGAGAGATGTGGTTGACCGGACCGAGTTAGGAAGAATGTTCCACCAGGAAGGAGTTGTGAAGGAGAATGAGCGGGAAAGCGATTTACTGCCCTTATGGGAAGGCAGTACAAGGGTCTTCACCCGGTAGCCAGTGGAGAGAGATGAAAAGGGGCGTCACATGAGCCCTTTTGGGCTGTTGGAAGACGAGGCGTGCTGCTGCGTTCTGAACCAGCTGGAGTGGTTTGATAGCCTTTGCAGGAAGACCAGCAAGGAGAGCATCGCAGTAGTCCAACTTTGAGATTACCAGTTACTAAGTAATTACACATTCAACAGTGTAATAAGATTACTGTACAAATTACTCTCTCCAAAAAGTATTTAATTACTTATTACTAATTACTTTCTATATCCTATATCAACCTTGATTAGTTAAGTGATTCAACTATAGACATGAATCGACTTAATTTATTATAATATAAAACTACATAAAGTATTTTTATTAACTGACTAAAGTATTACAGATGTGAGAAGGATACATTAAAGCATGCATTTTAAAGTTAGACTTTGAATTTTGACTTTTGATTCCAATTCCATTACATCAGAAGTAACTAATTAAATTGAAAAGTAATCAATCCCTTACTTTACTTTTCAAGGGAAAGTAATTCAATTACAGTAACTAATTAGTAACTAGTTACACCCAACACTGGTTGCACTGATGATTTTGAACTAAGATGCAGCAAATGTGGCTTTTAAAGAATTGGCCATATAGAGGTGCTCTCCTATGACGCAGAAGTGGTATTTCCAGACGGAACAGGTGGATAAGCTCATCTCTGGACACCCTGACTGACAAGAAAACTATAGCTTTGATCCTCCATCAGAACTCTTACACAAGGACAGACGCAGGTGTCTGGCTGGCCGACTAATGGCTTAACATTTCAAAGGGATCCAACCTTAAGAGAACTGCATAAATTAAATGTAGTTGTAAATCTGCAGGTAGCATCTAGAGAGCATTTATTACCAAACCAAGTAATACATTCTTCTCAAAGACGGATTTATTGCCTAATATTACAAAGCTATCTGGGATCTGAAATTACTTCACATCGTGTCATTCTTGCTAGTCTTATTTATATTCAATATTTCCCTTCAAGACTACTTTTAATTAAGTAGAAAACCACCAGAGTGTCAAAATTACTGCCAAGGGAAAGGACACGAGAGGATCTTGGAGGAAGAACGGAGGAAAATCAATATTCAAACGCAAAACGAATTTGACTGGACTGTGAACTTCTCTTCAAATGGGAAAAGAAATGGAATATGAAAGATGACCCGCCATAAAACCCGATATCCCACAATGCCATCCGTCAGAGCCGAGGAAATAATGACAACGCTTAATGAAAGCTGAAGCCGGATTACGCAGAGGTTTATCTCAGCACAGAAGAAACCTGACAGCTGTCTGTACGCTGAGTCATCAGCTTTGTGCTACTTAAACGCTGTTGTCCGTGTGAGAAACGATTGATTTCTCCGAGCTAATGTTGAACACAGTTTGTGGGCTGCAGGTAATGAGACAAACCGGAAATCTATTTTTATGTACCGCCAGACCATTTCATCCTCTATGTTCATTTGCAAATGGCTTTTCAACATGCACTGTGACATAGCAGACTACTTTTTTCCAGTCGGACACCATGATTGCACCTAATGACCAACTTCTGAAAAGAGAAGACATGTCTTAAGGCCATTTTTCAGTTCTATTGTTACAAGGAAGAAAATTGTTGATTTAAAGACTATGGCAAACCAAATTGCGTAGCTCTTATTCCATGTGCACAACCTTTACAGCCATTTATAAACTAGAAAAACACCTAAATGTACATACGTTGTATTGTCTCTTTCAGAATAAAAATGTTAAAGGTCCAATGTGTATTTTTTTGGAGGATCTATTGACAGAAATGCAATGTAATATGTAAGGTTTTTATACACTTCTAAAGACAGATGTGTAATGAAGCGTTATGTTTTTATTACCTTAGAATGTGCTATATCTGTGTCAGCCACCGTAGTGCATCAAAAGCGGTGGAATGAGCCATTGCTTGCAATTCGCATCCTCACCACTAGATGACGCTAAATTTCATACACTGGACCTTTAATGCTTAATTTCCGTGGCTGTAAGTTCTTAGTGTAAACAGGCCTTTAAACTCATCACATGTAGTGCCTTCATTCCTACTGGTAGATGCCATATTGCATCACTGCTCATTTGCATAAAGGGAAGTACAATTAAAAACACAAAAACATCATTATCAGATTTTGTCCACATGGGCCAACCAAATGATCCGACTGCAACCTCACAATGCAAACCCATAAATCCACCCCGTCACAACAATGCTATGGTTAATCACCACAGTTTGAGAAAAACACCTTCCTTCAGTCTCTTGTCTGACATTATACAGGTTGAGAGAAGGTGATTCTGAGCAACGAGCCTCCAGCGTCTTGTATAAAAGCTCTATATTTCATTTTGGCGCTGTATGTAAAGTCAATGGCCTCTAAAATAAACTGTCAATCCACGACAACCTCCTTCATCACGCCGCAGCGAGCACAAATCTTTTCTCCTTTTTTTGTTTTTGGGTCATCCTGCTGCACCCTGCATTTCCACAAATGAAAGGCATCAAAATGCCCCTTCACCATCTCGTACACCACCTCCCTCCTCCTCAATCCTTTCTAATCCCATCAGAACGTACGGCTTCAAAAAAATTGATCCATGTCGCTCGGACTATTTCCATTTCAATCTATTTTTACACCTCGTGGAAGGAAGGTCATTTGGCACCAGGGAATGTGTTTTGCGGCGAATGATGATAAATTGAACGTCTGCGGTGAATAACGATAAAAAGGATTTGATAAGTTACCATTCTATTCACAATCGCGCTCTGTACAGCTGTCGGGCTGAATCAAGGCTGAGTGTTTTCCACGCAGTCAGATGTGGCCCACGCTTGATTTAATCCGCGCTTAAAACATTTGTGAATCAAAATCAGCTTCTACATCAAGAGTTGCATGTGAATTTGAAATCACTTTGGGTGCCAATGCAGGAAATAATATCATCAGTGTGTACACCAAGGTCAATAGCATTTTTAAATAGAATATAAACAAACAAGTATGTGCACAAAGACCTGTTCAAAATATAGAAAAAAACTGTTCCCTTTACGCAGAACGAAATGTATGAATTTGAATTGCTTAAGAAATAAATATTCATCAAACTTTCCTTTTTTACTCGGGAATAATCTTAAAACGAATCAATTTTGTAAAGGTAATGAATAATTTAGATAACACTATAATACATACGCTGGTGTGTCAGAAGGAGACTTGTTAACTATGTTAACTACCAAAAGAAAAAACTGACATTCTACTGCAGTCCAAGAATCTTCTCTATTTAAAGAGATGAAAAATCATTCATTATTCACGCACATGTCAATCCAAACCTGTATAACGTTCTTCCAGAACACACAAAAGAAGATATTTTAAAGAATGTGAGTACAACATCGGACCCTATTGACAAACACTGGGAAATTTCTCAAAATATCCAGTCACGCATGATGGCATCCAATCAAATCCGGTATAGACCACTTTGGATGACGAAATCAACGCTTGTTTAATGTTGGTCCAGAAGAACTTCCTGCTTCATTTTTCAAAAGTTTTGAGAAAATACAACCATTATTTATTCCAATTTAAAATGTTAAACAAATATCTTCAAGATTGAATTATACTGTATATGTAAGGTATAAAAAATTTTAATTAAATAAAAACTG
>NC_079913.1:1978564-2033564 GCF_024868665.1 Triplophysa rosa | reverse complement strand
TTGTACTTAATATACTTGAATTAGTACATGAATAATATTTAATATTTTAAGGCGTCTCAAAATAGTTGAGTACACTTGGATCTTAAGTTTATTTCTAAAAACTATTAAAGACTCATTTGCTGTATATTAAATACAAAATTAGTGTGTGAAAATGAAGCACTGTAAATACATTTATAATACACTTTTCACCTGGTACATCAGGGGAGCAGCCTTCAATTTTACCGCTAATGAGTCAATTGCATTCCATCTTACACTCAATTGATCTAAAACCTTACAACAACGATTGTGCAGGGAACTTTACATAAATTCATCCAGGAGAAATAACCATTAGCATCTTTGAAATGCGTTTCTGAGTTATTTCTGTCACACGGTACACTTTAAACTCTATACCATTAAAAAATTAATAGGCTTTGTGTTGTACTTTGAACATACTTTTAACATTTTAGTTCACAAAAGTACATCATGAACAATACCTGAGAGTTTTTCAATCTAACTAAGTGCAGAGCTTGGCAAATCCATGGCAACATGTAATTAAAGCAAATCACTCGATTAAAAGTGATAATATTGTGTTGCAGAATCTCCAATATAATGGAACAAACCGTGAATAAAGGAGATGTTCTGCATGATGGTAATGACCATCTCCATAGTTTTCAAAACAACGTTCCCCAAAACCAAAACGTTTGTTAGCAAAATTGCAGCCTGCAACCATTGACAAATGTTTCGCACTTAAATTTCAAACATTCAGATCTTTCAAAACACAGACCAATGCAAAACTAATTAAAATGAACTGTGACTTGTGCATTTTGTTAAAGCTATTTGTAAAATTAGATTTTTTTAGGCCAAAAATGACGGGTGACATTTTGTCTCAAGTGCAACAGTTAATTTTCATTGAAGGTCATTGTACAAAAGAAAGCAATTAAAAAAATTCAAGCACGTCATGACATTCATGATCATAATCACCTGTTTGCTCTCAAACGTGACTTGCAACCGCATACATTCATGTTGATTTTGTTATATAATTAAGTGCCTTAATAATGACTTATTTATCCGTTAAAATGTGCAGTTCAAGGCTTAATTGCTGAAACTGAAGGCAATAATTGTGTGTTTGAATGTTTTGCGGCCGCAGCGGTACGAGAGCAGCGTTATGGTGCTCATTAGATGCCCGGCATGACATTAATCTTCATTTAGAGGGCCGGAGAGACAAATGAACTGAATCTTAGGCTTCAGTAAAACAATGCACAAAAACAACACTAAGCAATATCCCAGAAATGAAAGTGTAACATCTCCCGAGTGGTTTTCCATTAGTTCAGTTGGTGTTCTGTTTATGCAAACATGTGTTTTCATCAACTGTGAATAGTAAAGTGTGTTCTGCATGTGCGGACGGGTTCTTACAAAGGTAATTCATGCTCAATCAACATAATTACAACCATGATTACTATACGTGCATTAGGGCGGGTTTCGCTGTTGTTTCTCTGTGGCCCGCACCTGTAAGGAACATCCGCAAAGTTTGATTGCAAACTAAAGCTATTAATGATGTTGAAATGCATCATGCTGTTTAAAAAAGCGGCCAAGCATCTCTTATAGCGGTGTATTTTTAAACCCCAATTGAAATGCATGTTTTTGCAATGGCACTATTATTCATAGTGCTGACATTTCGAGGAAAACATGTTTCTGTGGGATGTACATGTATAGTGCGCCTCTGGGATGATGAAGTCTTCGTATGACCCATATCGGACGAAAGCTCAATTCACTGATGGTAACGAGAGGAAAGAGAACAAAACCAGATTGAATTATCGCTACATCGGAAAACAATGGTTTTCTATTCCCATTTCTGACAGGATAAGTATCCCAGCGTGAATCTGGGCCAGATGCACACTGTACCCCGCGCTCATTTGGAAATTTGCACGCCGTATTAGCGCCTCAGCCGCGGTACACAGATGTGATGTATTCTGTCAAAAAAATAGAAAACCTGGAGGAATCGGCCTGTAACACAATCATCATTTTTCATCTTTTTAATCAAACTGGTGTTTTTTAGATCAACATATATGCATTTTCGTCACGTTTCTTTCCACGGTAATAACATCTCGCAGAATTTACAGGTACAGTCAATTACCGGTACACAAGTGGACCCCCGCAAATAAGCAATTTTCCAAGTAATGATATGAGCTATACACGTTACCAAGAGAGCAGGAGACACACGGTTCATACCTCAAGTCCACATGCAAGCAGAAAACAACCCCAGCATAATCTAACACCTGAAAAGCTATCACATAATAATACAGCTAGCGAGTTTATTTGCATAAGTTGACAATATTACCTGCATTTTATTTTGTCCTAAGCGGACATAAGCAGCACAACTTCATGACACGATAAGTCAACAGACGGCATTCAATAACAGTTTTCAAATGCAAAGAATTGGAACTTACAGGGCTCATTGATACTATGTGCCAGTGGTGTGAGGTTCACACAAAAATTCATTAGGAATTCCCCCTCATGCCATTACAAATCTGTATGACTTTTTTCTTCTGCAGAACACAAAAGATGATATTTCGAAAGAATGCTGGTAACCAAACAACACTGGCCCCCATCGACTTCCATTGAATGAACACAAATCACTAAGACGTTTCTCAAAATATCTTTTGTGTCATATACATGAGAAGAGAGTCACATACAAGTTTATACAATTGACAGGCTTTCCGGGTGAATTATCCCTTTACTGTAAATAATCTCTCCGCAGTTTTGGCTTCCAGCAGGTTGAGATTTTTGTCAAGGCCACACAGACAGTAATAGAGGCGGGATGCAGCTGGGGGGATCGGGAGTCACTTAGAATGCTAAACCATGGCATCACGGAGAGCTGCAAAAACCTGCTTCAGGATCCATCATTGTGGCTTAAAAAGACCGACCTGAGGATGCAGAACTTTATCCTCACTTAAAATTGTTTATTTGTTTTGCACCTTTAACCCGGCTTCAACAACAGCCCGGCCCACGGGGAAGACCTCCCGATGCTTCCTATAGCCTATCCATCCCTGCCGAGATGATGCGTTTTCAGCGCGTGCTGGGAAAACCCTCCAACTCGCCGCTCGATCTCACGCTCTCACCAACCCACTCCAAACATCCATTATTTACGTTTGCTTCACAGGTGAAATGAGGTAAGACTCGCAGGATTACGCTACATGATAATCAGCTTATTTAAAAAATAAACTCACGATGCCTCATGCACACACAGACCATTACACACAGCACATTGTGTAGCTCCTGTGCAAATTCAAGGCATGTTCTTTGTTGTCTATCACGGCGGATATACGTCACGTGATTTTCTCGGGTTGCGGTAAATGAGGCAGTCCACACCTCCTGCTGTCTCTCTGTGGAGTATCTTACTCTGGCCCCTGCTGTCACTGAACTATAAGTAACCAGAATGCCATTCTTCTCCGTGGGAAGGAAACAGGCTATATTATTTTCGTTCATTAAAAAAAACCCATCCAAATAGAGATCGTGATGATAGCGCAAGCGCAAATTCTGACCATGATAACCGTGAAGTGAAAATCTATTATTGTGACAGCCCTAAAACCAGCTGGTATAAAATATGTGCATATGTCCGGAAAAAAGTTAATTATAAATTAATTTCCTTTCGGAGGTTTAAACATTGCAGCATAGACCACTTCGCAAGTTTCTTGCAAAGTGGTCTATACATGCAACTGTATATCCTGCAGCAATAAGTAAGGAGTATTTCCATTTTCACTTTGATAACAGCATACTAAAGAACATGAACACTTCAACATTCCCAGTAACGGCTTAGCAGAACCTCAGCAGGGAGGAGGATTCAGCTCATGTGTGTTTTACCCTTCTCACTCGGAAGCCTCTTTAAGACTCCACGAAGGATGTCTTTCCCACCAAGCCTCGGCTTGGCTACGAATGATGATAATGACTTCATTTTAGAGGCCGACTCCGAGCAGAAGATAAAGGAGCAAATTACACACTCAAAAAGCTGCGCTCGGGATGAATCTTAACATTTTTTCCTCCAACTGACGATAGTCGGTATGAGACGAAGGAACAAGAGATGGATCTCTAGAGGGATTATGGCATATTTCTGAATCCAGTACCCCTATGGTTTATGCGCCGGAGCTCAATCTCACACCCTGAGTACTGTTGATAAGGTTCGGCATGTGGCATCAGACCCCAGAGACGAGTTTGTGCAAGACTGGCGCATGGCAGAAAATCAAATTTCTCTGTTGACAATGAGGTCCATTTGTACAGTCAAACCGGATGAAAAGAACGCATTCTGCAGTCACCGTTTCTCATGGATTCCCGCATTGTTCTCCAAGGCCTGGAAAACATTTTTAATGGAGGATAAGAAACTTGTTAAGGACCAATTTAATTAAATGACAAAACCCGTCACACATGCTTTGTGTTCATCTTTAGTAGTTTTTGTTTCTACGCTAAAAACTTTGCTGTCCATATTGCGAAATACAGTCGCAAACTTTGAAGGAATAATGTGGTACACACACACACACACACGCACGCACACACACACACACACACACACACACACACACACACACACACACACACACACACTGAAAGTGGCCTGATAAAAGCCCATCGGCTGAAAATACCCCTCTGGAAAAAAGGGTATTTTTGTGTACTCTCGATAGCAGTTCCATCATTCTTTATAAACAACAGTGAATGTGCAACTGAGAAGTTTAAAACGGGTTATATCACGAGGAATTCAATTTTCCAAACCTTTTGAGAGAAGTGTTCATTGTACTATGGAAACGTACTTTCAGAACTCAAAACTTCCTTCCCAAAAGGGAAAGAACGTTTGCTGAAACCGAGCTGCATAAAGGCATCGATGCCAGGGGCACAAAAACTGAAAAACAAAACCATATCCAAAGTGCTGCTGCCCAGCAAAAAAAGGCTGTTTAACTCCCAGGGCCAGAGAGAGGGTAGACATAACGAGTTATAAAATTACAGTAAAATAAAATATTATAATATAAAATCTATATAAATATATAAAAACAAACTAAAAATTAGAAGTCCTCAGGGAAACAATTCTGCCGCACAGATTTGTTTATTCTAATTTTATTTATTCATGTTTTTGTTATTTATTACCTTGTGCAAACATTAATTTTATTAACTATTTTCCAAGCATTGTTTCTCTCAATTTTTATTTCTGCAAATGCATTTATGCCACTTAAGAGCAGCGTCAAACAGTCGGTGTAAATTGTGTGCGGTCTTCAGATTTGGTTTTTATGTTGCCTTTGCAGTATAAAGATGCCTTACATTGGGTCGTTTCATAAAACACACGTGTACTTACATTGGTACTTAGTCTCATCTAGGCCTATCTGATGTCACAATGTCAGATTTAGATCTGAATGTTACAGTAAAAGGATTTCCATGAAAGGTCACATAATGTCTGATGCAATCTCCTCATGCATCAGATTGGAAGATCAAGTCAGTCACTTAAGAATATACATTTTGGTTGAACGGCTGCCCAAAGAAATGCCAAAAATAATACAACAGCGAAACATTGATGATGCAAATGACATGAATGCCATTTTTCTGTGGGGTTGTTTGGCAGTTGACTAGACGACCAACAGCTTTGAAAAGGCTTGCTAGTGCTTGTTGAGATTGACAAATTGCAAGGAAACCGCTTTCATTTGAAATGGCAGGAAACCGCTGCTGTTCATTCACACACACCTTGTGAAAACGTATCGCATTCAGTCACGTTCTGCATTCAATGTCAATTTTCACACATCCTCCTCACACAATAAAACGCGAAAAACAAGTTCTGTGTGAATATAATACAAGAACACAAAATGATGAGAGCAAGCGCCTGTTTGTACAACTGACAACACTAGGGCTTCTGTAAACGCAGCTGTCCGGTTGAATTTCTGTTGCTGATGGATTAATGATAGCTAAACATGCTGTTTGAGAATCAGTGCGGTATAATTGCGCCTGCAACACAATCTGCTTTTAGACATGACGTTAATGGGCAAAGAGCCTCAGCCAACCTTTCATTTGCCTGTCAGCGTGTAAAAGGTTCCCCGCGGAGCGGGTCCCGCTCTAAAAACCAGGCAGTGTCACATGGGCGGCAGCCGGCGTTTCACCATTTTAACAGTCCCGTGACTCACAAATGATTCATATCTATCTCTCGCATGCTTTACCCAAGGCCTCGGTGAGCGAGGGTGTTATCTCCCACATGGCATAATGTAAGCGTCACCGCCTGTGTCGTAATCACCATCGCTCACAAACGTCTTAATTCTGGTGTTGCTCCAGCAAAAAGAAAGCGGCTAATTTATTGCCATTGATTCCAACATTATGCTGTGGATCTTCAAGAGATTATTGCATTAAGAGGGACACGCAATTCAATTAACAATGCAACGCCGAGGAACGCAGAATGTCATAATCCCATTTGATATGCGATCAGACGCAACATTCTGGCCACCTGCCCGTGAACTCTGCTGACTGCACCGACAAATGCACTTTTATTTTCTTGAGGGAGCTGCATTTCAGGACATGATTTATGCCATCGTGTTCTCCGGAGAGGTCCGCATGTGTGGTTTTCGGAAGGAGCACGCCATCGTCACCGAGCTCAAATCTTCGCCCATTGTTTGCAAGAACAATGGGGATATTTTTAAACCAAACTTTAACAGGGCACACAAAAAAAAAGGTTTAATTTCCGGCAGCACTCCGAGATAGTATGAGCCCGACAGTCAATGATCGGTTAGGTGCGCGGAGCGTCAACTCTGCAGTGGAGCTAAATACAGAGGGGAGAAGACAATTTCAAGAGGTTCCAATTTAGCAGCAGTATAGGTTGATCCGTATTGACCCGTATTACAGTAGTTTACACACAAACTGTCTTCAAGAACATGGATTCTCCGAAGAGAGAGAGAGAAAGAGACACATGTACTGGCCCCGAGTTTTGAGCTGTTTGGATCTGGTTTGTTCAAAGTCTCAGTATTAGCCTCGCAGCGGGATGCAGATATTTCTCTGTGAGCAGCGAGACATCCATCAGTGACTCTAGATAATGATCTAGGTTGGCAGTCTTTCTGTCAACACCTAGACGTGATATCTGAGCTTTAGCCTCGACAACTTGCCTGGAAGATTGTTTAGGACTCAAATTTCCAAATTTTACTTTTATTATTACTATTATTGTGTTCAGTTCCTCTAGAACAGTGCATAATATTTTAGAGAACAAACAATAATCTGTTATGAACCAAATTCTACTCTCATTCTTTGTATTTGGATTACAAAAAAAAATTGGGGAGAAAAAATTCCACACGAACCCGCTACGCTTCTTGGCTAAGAATATCAGCTGCCAAAAGTGATTTAGTTATGATAATTAATTTAGTTTTTACTTTTACTATCAAACATCTGTATTTTATCACATTGCTTTAGTTCACATTGAATTAACACACATTTCAACTTTGAATTCAAAAGCAGCCTTAAATTTTTAAGTGACATCAAATTAGCTTTACCAATTAAAAAAAAATCTAGTTGCATTCAGTGTAACTTACAAAATAAAAATCAAGTTTAACCAATTTAAATATTTTAAGTCAGTTTAATATAATATTAATTCAATTGACTTAAAGCCACATTTGATTTAACATGTGAAACAGTGTAGGACCACCACAACCATAGCAAAATTACTGTAACCCATAGACTTTCGTGGCTTATCGTTTAATTTCAACATTTCATCAGATATACAAAATGCAACCAAATTTTCCAGTCATTTTACTATAATTTAAATTCAAGTGACTTAATTTAATTTCAATACAAAATCCGCCTTAAAGTTAAATCAAATTAGCTTTATACAAGTCACTTGTATTTTAATGATATTAAACTGATTCAAAATTCTAGTTGCATTTTGTATAACTTAATCTACTTCAACCAATTTTAACGTTTATAAGTCAGTAAAGCCAACTTAATTTAACTTAAACATTTAAGGCTGATTGACAGTTTACAGTGTGGGAACACATCAACCGTAGTAAAATTACTCTAAAGCATTGCCTTTCGAGGCATATTGTTGCATGAATAAGGATATCAAAAGCAAAAATCAAATAACTGCTTTCGGTTTATTATTGCTTCATTAGGCATAAAGCAAAGAAACAAGCTGGGGAAACTGACAACACCATGTTCTTTTAAATGAGCGAATGGATTTATATTGATTAGTTAGATAAGGGCCAGAAATATATCAATGCATAAAAGGGACTTATTACAGCATCCAGAACTCTAAATCTGTGACTGCTGGAAAGCTGTGAGCATTTCTGTCCTGCAGCATCTCTATGGCAAATGGAAAAGTCTTTTCCCCCAGCCTATCCACGACTGCGATAATTACCCATGATTCTTTCCTCTGGCTGATTTGCATAATCAGCACCAGTCATTCACTGTGGTGGCACAAAGGAATATAACAAGACAAAAGACTAAAGAGGGGGATTTCACATGCCGGCACAATGTGCCGCTACATCCCTGCATTCAGTTGTTCTTACAGACCCATCATTATAAAGATTTCTATGAGTTCATGACGTTATTCATGCACAACTTTGGGAATTTATAACGCATGTTCTAGACTTTTTCTCCGTTTGAAGTACAAAGGTTGTCACAATTGGTAGTCCGAATGTCGTTTTTCCAGCACAACTGGTACATAAGTGCTATAAACAAATCTGAAGGTCAGTGCCTGGTCTGTCCACTTCAGAAACGTCTTTTAGAGATGATTTCCCCCGCATTGAAAAAAGAACAGAACCGTTTCCACCAGATCAAAGAGAATGGAGAGAGCATTGATCTACCGCCTTTCAACATCTGTACTGAATGTCAAACACAATACCTGCCAGTGCTTTCAAATGACTGTTTATCAAACTGACATGTGTTGAAGCTGTAGAGGAGGATAATAATGAAATACTTGTCATTATTATAAATTAACTTGTTGCGTTAAATTCAGCTCTCATGGCTTTAGAGAGCAGAAAAGGTAAATAAACAACTGTGACATTTATTGTATCCATGCAACAAGCCCTCCAACTCGTACGACCACAGTCTCCATCCATGATTTTGTAAATCTCACAAAAACATGTCAAGATCATTTAGAAAAAGATTTTTCTTTTTTCATGACAATTAAGCACATGTACTCCCCACCAAAATCCTTTGATTTCTCATTTCCATAATCATCCTCACATTTCCTCCATTATTTTGTAATGGTTACTGTCATTAGATTCTCATTACTGTGATCAAACTTTCATAGCGAGTACAGCGAATACTACTACTGTACCACACTCTACAGTTTTTCTACATAAAAGCCTTATTTTCACGGTAACAATGTCACTATGCAAAACACTGCATAAATACGGATAGGCTTCATTTATCTCATTCTAAAGAAATATTTTGCTCACAAGCTGAAATTTGACTCAACATGTTCTTCACAGGTTTTCTACGCTTTACCCAGTCGCAATCGACTAAATTACCTTTCATTAAACCACGGTCCTGAATGCTTTTTAGCGTGCCAGGATTTCATTTCAACATCCCTCATCTTCTCGCCATCTCACATACGCACACAAAAAGTATTAACTATGCACACCCACAGCCTGCCGTGAATCTCTTGACGAGCTTTTAGATCAGTGTAAGCTCAGATCCCGAACCAGATCAAACTCTAATATGCCGGATCAGTCCTCGCACTTTTCCAGTTCACTAAGCCATCATGCCACTTCCTTCAATTCGCCTGTCATCACTCCACATCCTCTCTTCTCTTGCTCATCCTCTAAGGCATATCACTTTTTCCCCCAACATTAGTCATTTGCAATGGATTCTCTGGCGTAGGCCGCTCGCTGTAACCTGGTCTTCATGATGGGCTGAGAAGAGAGAAGGTACCCCCTGTACTTTACTTTGGAAATCGGTAAAGACAACCAGAGGGGAACTGCGGAAACGACAGAACCCCTCAGAGACGCTCTTCAACATCCTCTGGCTACAAGCCGAACTCTCACGCTTCTTTCGCACGGAACAAGAAAGAAATCTATCCTTTTATCCAGTCAACTTTTGTAGCATTCAAAGTAAAGCCGTGTTACACAGATGCCGGGTAGAATGCTAATATTATTTGCTTTAAGCGACGAAAAACTGGATGTATAGGATGGCCGCCCCTCAGGACGTTTACGCTTTTTTCCAAGGACGTTTTAAGATCGTTGAAGATACATAAAGTGCAGGGACAAGATTTTGATGCAGTGTTTTGTTTTAATTCACATCTAATAAACCATTTTCTAACTCGTTTAGGCAGTCTTTAAAGGGCTGAAGGAAATTGTAAGCACACCTGACAGCTTTGAAAGCAAGCAAGACAGAGAGAAATTCAGATTGGGTGGTGCACATTGGAGTTGGCGGTGTATTTCAACTTGGCAAAGATGGGAGAACGAAGGCCTAATGAGGAGTGCGTGTGGTTGGCTGGAGGTGAGGATGTCTCCACATCAGTCTTAACTAAACAAACCCCCACCTAAGCAGCGTGTTAGCTGCACTGCAGGAGAGGACAGCCCCTACCGCAAACGCTGCCATATATTCCCCGGCACCTCATGCCACTGTCATTACCAGAGTTTTCTGTACGAAGCTTTACTTGTCCATGTTCTGCTTATCTGAAACATGGTCAAACTGAAAAACAAACACGCTGATGCAGTGAATATTCAGAGATGGAAGTGTTTACATTTATGTATCACATAACCGGCATGATCTGCCAAATAGCATTCCACTGATTTATGGAGCGAAAATGAGGAAAACAATGAACCAGCAATCAAAACAATGAACCTCATGCATTGTGGATTAAAACACATCGTACCTTATCATATTGTACTTTTTTAGGCAACCAATACAGAAATTAGAGTCTGAGCTTTTCACAATGTTTTTTTAATGCTTTTTTGCACATATTGTTCATACTAATAATATTTTGCAAGACAAACACTGTTCAGGAAGCACTTCCGGTTTCGCTTTTTATTTTACATTATTACGTTCTAAAGACGTTCATTTAACATTTTAATTAAATATTGTGTTGGTTGTATCTTGTTTGTGTAGTGTTTAAAAAAACTGAAACAGGAAGTGGTTCTGGAACAACGTTACTTATAGTACATCTTACAGTAATGAAGTGCTGTAGACCATTTTGTGTCGTGTTACTCTGAAAAAGTAATTAATTACTAGTTACTAATTACATATTCAATAGTGTAATTAGATTACTGTACAAATTACTCTCTCCAAAAAGTATTTAGTTACTTATTACTCATTACTTTCTATATCCTATATCGACCTTGATTAGTTAAGTGATTCAAGGATGAAAGGGCTTATTTAATTAATTCAACCAAATAATATTAAACTACATAAAGTACTCTTATTAACTCACCAAAATATTACAAATGTGAGAATTATACATTAAAGCACAGATTTTAAAGTTAGATTTTGAATTTTGATGTCAATTCCACTATTGCACACACATATTACACAAAGTATTTAGTTTAATTACATCAGAAGTAACTAATTAAATTACAGAAAAAATAAGAGCAATCCCTTACTTTACTTTTTCAAGGGAAAAGTAATTAAATTACACTAACTAATTACTTAGTAACTAGTTACACCCAACACTGGTCGTCATGATTTTATATCAAAACGACTTAAGCTTTAAAATTACACAGGTTAAAGATTTTCCGAAAGAACGTCAGATGCTCTTACACATGACTTTATGGGTTTTAAATGTTTCGTCAAAGACCAGAAGAGTGTATCTCTAGAATTCTTGTAAAAATATGTATGACTGAAAAACCCCAGTCAATAAATTGCACTGTCCTCCAAGGCACTGTCTGTCAAAAAACAGATGCTACGAAAGGCCACAGTGAAACAGCCTCACAAATTCAGAATGTTCTTCCAAATTTTTCGTAAACAAGGCCACGGACTGATGATAAACCCGGTACTTGCTGACATCAACTAAACCCCAGATTTATGATTGTGTATAGTCCATGCACATTTTTCTTGGCACAGTATTCTCCTTATGCCAGATGTGAAAAAGTGGACCGATGCCCGGCTCTGTTGGGAGTTTTATTATAAGTTATACCCCCTGTTTTCTCAAGGTGCGTTCAGTCCCAAGGGTGAGACTGTAAAGGGCCTGGGTATGGGCTGTAAAGCAAGACGGACCGTTTGAGGGAACCACCTTCACAGTGAAGTCATCCCTAAAAACAGGGTCAGCTCGCACAACAAAAAAGCTTGTATTTTCCCTTCAGAAAAAAATACCATCGTTTTATTATGGTACATTTTGGCTTATGATATTATGGCTACAATAGAAAAAGAGTGGTAAATTTGTTAAAATATGGCTACCTTTAGGGAGAAAAATAAATTAACCATGGCATTTGTATTACCACAGTTTGACTAATATCATGGTTAAACTATAGTTACTGCAGTAAAATCATATGGTACGTTTTTAGTAATACCAGAAATACTGTAGTTAAACTAGTCAACCAAAGCAAGAACATGGTTAGTTTTTAAAATAGTGACATGACTAAACATTTGCATTTTATTTTATATTTATATTGTCTGAGTTTATATTGAAAATACAAAAAAGATTAATATATTAACATATAGTAACATACACAAGCTCTAAAATACACGGTGAGCGTAAATTAATATAAACGTTATATATCTATTGGCTTCTGCATCTACCCGCTTCTCTAACGGTCCTTTTTTGACTGACGCTGCTGATTAGCCAATCGGGTGCGAGAATCTCTCTCCACCCCGCTGCTATTGGCTGTTCTCAGGAGACCGGTGGGCTGTTCCTATATTAATGACCGCTGGGCAGACAGCGGCATGTCAATGTGACAACCGAGCGAGCGGCTGCAGATGCGCCTCTGAACGCAGAGGTAGGAGGAGGTCTGTCATTGCGGGAGGACTTTAAAACCTATTCGACGGCTCTAACCTGGTGGATTTTGCCTCAGACGTGGCAAAATCTTAAGCGTTACGACGTTGTTATTTCTCCATCTGCGTTAAAGGAAGACGACGCGCCTGTCTTTCCATTTGCGTGTCGCGCGCTTCCCGCTCCGTGGAGCATTGCGCTATAGATGAAGGGAATACGCGTTGCTTTATTAACCGGAATGACTCACGTTGAAACGGTAAGTTGAAGCATTTATCACACATTAACCTTATCGATGTTATTCATAAATGACTGTTTAGGTGGATTTACTGCATGACCATCCACATTGAAGTTGCGAGAATGTGCGTCAGAGTGCTTTTTACGCTGCAAAACGATCACGCAGGATCAGAAAGGGACGGAAAATGTTAACACGCAATGATGCACGTAATAAATAAGCACGTGAAGATGTCTTGTTGCTGATGCTGCGGTCGGAGGACGAAGACGTGCGCATGAGCAACAGGAAATCTGTGCTCCAGCTTGGCATGCGTATTTTTTGGACACAAGGCACGTCCTGGACGGATAGCCACAGGCAGTCTTGCATCTGGCTGTTCTCGATCTGCCTTAACTCACCCTGTTGCCGTCCAAGACGTCTTACAGCACCCCTATAGCACCTGCATTTCAAAGGCAGTCGCCTTGAGCGTCCAGTGTAAGTGTCGTTAAATTAATGTATATCGCCTTGAATGGAGGCATTGTGATTCCCATCCATTCGTCTGATCTGCATCCATTGCTTCGGTCTAATTTAAAACATCCACAACACAACACCTATTACGCAAATGATGCGACTTTTACCCGAGCTGTTAATCATGCAACCAGTGTGTTTGACCTCCCACATCTCTTTGTACACATCACACTGCAGCAGAGGAGTATTTTACTTTCTAAAAAGCAAGTACACTAATAAATTGCAACGCATTCTGTATTAGGTTTTACGTGTGAAGGATTGCATGCAGGATATGGTAAATTAAAAGAGATACTGCCTAAGATCCTCTATACACCATCACACGCACAAATTAACCAGAGAGATCATTTAGAGATGCTTCTCCACTAAAAGCAGACAAACTGCTCTCGATAGTTTTCGTCCTTGGAGTCCCTTTTGTGATAACTCCCCAAACACAGACCTGAGTGGGCAATTCTTAATCACAGATGTAATCACATGGGCCATTTGATAGCTTCACTAATTAACAGACAATAAGTAAAACCCCTCAATATTAAGGAGCTTTCAGATGCCGCTTGTGTGAATACGCTGGAGTGTCTAACTGATTTCAGTACCTCTTTGTATGACAACTGGCTGAAAAATAGCTTCGTTTCAAGCTATAAACAGCTTGTAGTGCAAAGCAGTGGTGGGCATGTCTGATATTCAAGTTTGCAGATCTGGATTGTCGAAATATCAGAATGCGAGTAAAACAACAAAGGGCATTATATAGGGAAATTATATACTCGAGATTGTGATGGTTTCACCATATTTAGACACAAAAGGCACACACACTATTTTATATTATGCATGCATACATACATTTATGGGTAGTTGACAAAGCATGTCACACCATAGGACACATGCACAGTATATTTGTCAACTACCCATACAGTATACATGCATACACACACATGTCTATAATATACAGTGTATAAATAATATACACATCACATATATATATATACACACAGTAGTTGTACTTTTTGCTTTTGTCCATAGCTGCACTCGCCGTTTCTAATATAAAAACCCTAATCTTTAATGACTTCTCACTACTCCCAGTCTAAGGAAAAGGTCACATCACTTGCGCTCTCGTAATGTTTGAAATGCCTCGACTCAAAATTTAGACATTAGTAAAGAGATTACGATAGCAGCATATGCTATCTGTGCTTTCAGGAGTAAACAGAGCAGAACCATCTGAGAAACACTGCTGTGCAGTCCATCTGTTCTCAGATTAGACCGATACCTGTAGTGGAGGCATCCAGGACTGCATAGAGACCATACTGGGAGAACTGGGAACTCACTATGCAAAAAAAGTGAAGGCAGAGAACACTATATATCACGCAGTGCTACACCTATAGATCGACTTGCTGTTGGAAACCAACCTTCAATCAATCAGTCCCAATTATAGTGAAACGCTGTTCAGATACCCAGGGGGATTTGATTGGTTTGAATAATTAGGTTCTTCATATATAGTGTAGAAGTGAGTTGCTTGTTAGTGATGCTCTTTAATCATCTTGCCCGTTGTATATAGTATCCTACCCTGAGGCCAAGATATGTATCTTAGAGCAAACAGCTACGTTACGTGCATGTCACTGAATGAGCGATGTGTTTTCAGGATCAGCTTTAAGGAACACGAGTCAGAATGCTCTTGCAAGCAGTCAGATCTCCGAAGTGAATGCACCATAGTGGCAAATACATTCTGTAAAAATGTATTGTTTGCGCTTTCCTGGCCTGTTGACCTCTTGCATATTTAATTAATGTCCATATGCTCAAAACACAATTCCATACTTCATTTCATTTGCCCCTGGAGGGTTGCTTCAACTCGGACTCAAAAAGAACAGCAGTGCTTTTTACTGTAGTTGCATCTTCTCTACAATATTCTGTAATTAGGTTAATTTACCCAATTCAGCGGAACAACTTAAGATACAGACTCCATTCAAACATTGTTCCACAGATAATTGCAGCCTAAAAGTGTTTTTTTATTGTTGTTTCATTATATAAAATGTATACTTTAAAAAACTGTTGATCACTGAAGGTAATTTTTTTATGAACAATGCTGATATCTAGGTAACTGACTTGATAATATTCCCTTAAAAACTAAATTGTAATTCATAATATAACTAGTTACATTTACACTTCAAAGACTGTGGTGTGTTGTGTATCTCAAAAAGGAAAATGAAAACAAAAGATCCTTTACTCACCCTCACCTGTATGACTACTGAAGAACGCTGGTAACCAAATAACATTGGACCTCATTGACTTCCATTGTATGAGCACAGTACCACCGAGAAGTTTTTCAAAATATCTTTTGTGTTTTACTTACAGCGTCATATACAGGTTTTGAACCATGTAAGGATAAATAAATAAATATTTTATTTTTGGGTGAACGATTACTTGACAATTAGACAAATTAAAATGTTTAATATTAGATTATGATTGTTTGAGAAGCAAATCGACACCAACTAGTGAATAACTATGATCTTAAAAATTGTGTGTACAGTCAAATGCTTTGAAGCGAACACAGGACGACGACCGGAAATCTTAAACCTGTGAGGTCCACTGGTTAACTTGGAACATCGATTCTGTATTAGCCAGCGACTCGATGCTGATTTGTGCACACAGGAGCAGATGCAAAGGGAAGCGTTGCACAAGAAACTTCATTATGCACACACATTGCATAGCAAAGCCTGTTTAATGGACTCTTCCCTTACCTTGGAAATAGTGTAATGGCAAATCAATGAAGTAAAGGGCAGGGAGGAGTGGCAAATCGGACTACACCACCTACTGAGAGGCTTATGCAATCCGTCTGGCAGCTAGGCCCTGAGCATCTTTTCCGGGCCTGATAGAACAGCTTATTGAGCACTTGGAAAAAGGAAATAGAGTAGCAGTGAAACACAAAGAGAAGGTAAGAGCTTGGGTGTACAAGAAGGGCTGATTTTCGGTAGACAGTTGTGTGTGAATGAGTGAGAAAGAGATTCTCAATTCTTCACATCCATTTCAACCAAAGTCCCTTTGAAAAATCTCCATAACACAAAGGGATATTTCTTGAGGTACAGAAAGCAATTTCACCTATGGCCTGTTTTCTAGTTACATGTGATCTGTATGGCATGAGTTAAACTAGAGATGAAAACCTATAGCTCAAACAGGTATTTTTAAAATATATATGTAATTTAAATAAACCTTTTATTTTTTCATAGGTTTTGCTATTTACCTAGAAAGTACAGAGAATTTACTGGTGCTGGGGTTGTCCCTTATTAAAGATGAATGAAGACGACATGACAATTTAAACAAGCCAACAACAAAATTGCTATTGCACAGTTTGCATCGAGTTGCTACTAGGGCTGTCACACTATCAGATTTTCACTACACAAAAATCAAGTAATTCACAGCATTAATATTATTGTGAAATCTATTCCGTCTTCTCTTTTCGGGGCCAATAAATCACACTCACAAATGTACGCAGAAAGGCAAAGAGAAAGTTTGTGACAATTGTAGCTCATAAGGCAAAAAGTTAAATGGGTGAAAAAAAATCTGCCACCTACTGTACTATGTGCAGTGTTAACACGATATCAATATTCACAATTATTAGCATCACAATTATTGTCAATTCTGGTATATTGCAACACCCCTGTTTGCTACATCGTCTTGAAGAGCATCTCAAGCTCAGTAATCAGTCCCCATCCCAAGATTTACGTCCCATCTCAAACGGCTCGGCCCAAAGCAAACACAGGAGCCAGGCTGTCACCGTTCAGCCTGAGTTACTTCCCAGGGTCAGCCGGCCTCCTGCCTACCGAACACATTTATTCAAACATGCCCCTATATTTCAAAAGGCCAATGAGGACGAAGCAAACTCCGATATCAGGTCTCGCAAATAACTGCACGGGGGATGATACTCGCGCTCCCCCTCCTTCTAATTTCATTCACTGACTCTGCAGTACATCAGAATGGTGATTAGAGGCATCCATCTTGAAATTCCATTTTCTCTGGTATTAGTTGCATTTCTCTCTGTCTCCGAGAGCACGTCGCACCATGCAAGTTATTGCCACTTAAGCTCTATGAGCCACAGTATTGTTCCAAGGCTTTAGGTTTGTACATTCTCACCTACACTTAACTGGGTTAAGTCTAATTTCCTTCATTTGTCTTTGACTGGAGTTTTTAATGGGTGCACACCTTTATTGCCGTAACAGAGTCAGCGAGGTTAATACGGTTTTAGTCGTATTAGTGCTTCTCTCCTGGGAGAGCTTTTACGGAAACAGCCTCCAGAACACTATCATGAGCCAGTCATTACACACACTAAAACGACATAATTTACCATTGTGCAATGGTAAATAATGTCTTTTTAGATTCTAGGGCAATCTAAGGGATTGTAGGAAAGCCAAGTTATTTCCAAGGTGGAGATTGTTTTTATTTGTTTTCACATATGTAAATATGGTTGTCACAAGCACAACTGCAGTTTTAGCTCAATTCGAATCTAAATAAGTATTGCTAAAGATATACCAAAATAACCTTAACAGTTGCAGATGATGCTGTTGTCTGTGGGACCCTGATGTAATACACTGACAGAGGTGCCAAATTATTCATGCCCCATTGAGCTGTGTGTTTATTGTGCATTGGTAAATGGTCCAATTTATTCACCATGTGAAATCACTAAACAAAACTCTGGCCTGCATAAAAAAGCCTAGACTGACAGGACAATTTGACAAAAACAGCCAGCGATGCTAATGCTACTGCAGTGCTAAAACTTACACATACACTCACCTAAAGGATTATTAGGAACACCTGTTCAATTTCTCATTAATGCAATTATCTAATCAACCAATCACATGGCAGTTGCTTCAATGCATTTAGGGGTGTGGTCCTGGTCAAGACAATCTCCTGAACTCCAAACTGAATGTCAGAATGGGAAAGAAAGGTGATTTAAGCAATTTTGAGCGTGGCATGGTTGTTGGTGCCAGACGGGCCGGTCTGAGTATTTCACAATCTGCTCAGTTACTGGGATTTTCACGCACAACCATTTCTAGGGTTTACAAAGAATGGTGTGAAAAGGGAAAAACATCCAGTATGCGGCAGTCCTGTGGGCGAAAATGCCTTGTTGATGCTAGAGGTCAGAGGAGAATGGGCCGACTGATTCAAGCTGATAGAAGAGCAACTTTGACTGAAATAACCACTCGTTACAACCGAGGTATGCAGCAAAGCATTTGTGAAGCCACAACACGCACAACCTTGAGGCAGATGGGCTACAACAGCAGAAGACCCCACCGGGTACCACTCATCTCCACTACAAATAGGAAAAAGATGCTACAATTTGCACGAGCTCACCAAAATTGGACAGTTGAAGACTGGAAAAATGTTGCCTGGTCTGATGAGTCTCGATTTCTGTTGAGACATTCAAATGGTAGAGTCAGAATTTGGCGTAAACAGAATGAGAACATGGATCCATCATGACTTGTTACCACTGTGCAGGCTGGTGGTGGTGGTGTAATGGTGTGGGGGATGTTTTCTTGGCACACTTTAGGCCCCTTAGTGCCAATTGGGCATCGTTTAAATGCCACGGCCTACCTGAGCATTGTTTCTGACCATGTCCATCCCTTTATGACCACCATGTACCCATCCTCTAATGGCTACTTCCAGCAGGATAATGCACCATGTCACAAAGCTCGAATCATTTCAAATTGGTTTCTTGAACATGACAATGAGTTCACTGTACTAGAATGGCCCCCACAGTCACCAGATCTCAACCCGATAGAACATCTTTGGGATGTGGTGGAACGGGAGCTTCGTGCCCTGGATGTGCATCCCACAAATCTCCATCAACTGCAAGATGCTATCCTATCAATATGGGCCAACATTTCTAAAGAATGCTTTCAGCACCTTGTTGAATCAATGCCACGTAGAATTAAGGCAGTTCTGAAGGCGAAAGGGGGTCAAACACCGTATTAGTATGGTGTTCCTAATAATCCTTTAGGTGAGTGTATATTGCATGTGGACTGCCACCAAAGAACTGTTTTTGAAAAAAAAGCTCTTTGATTCAGCATCCTTAAATCTGTCTGTACCTGACTGCATTAAATCCAGTTCTGATTGAAATCACTGTTTGTATCTTGTGTAACATTTGGACACGTCAAGGGTACTAGCAAATTTTCTAGATCACTAACAGAAAATATTCCTACATGTATATAGAGTACATACTGTATATTATACACTGCGTTTTCATTTAATGCACATTAACACAATGAGAGGACAAACATATATGCAATGCACTTGCGAACCAGCTCTACCAGCAAGAAAGAGCATTGCTCTATTTAACACGCCAGGAAAATAGGCCATTTGTGTCAGTCAGGAAACCTAGATGCATTTTCTTGTATTTATGGCTGAAAGGTATGGTCACGCATCCATTTTCCAACCACTGAAACAGCAGCCGCACGCCAATGGTGTGTGACCAACTCACAAATGTAAAACTCCCATTATCCACACAAACGATTAAGGCAGCGGCTATTTGCACTAAGTGTAAATAGTAGTAAATTCTGTTTACACCAAGTGAAAATAGCAGCATTTCTTAGCGATATGCTATTTACACTAACCAAAAATAGCTGTAGGGCCTATTTTCTTTGGATTAAGTAGATGCTTTTTATTTATAAATAGTGGCAGATAACGTTACTATTTGCTCCTCAGTATTGTGGTGCATTAAACATTATGCAATAATAACAGTAAATCATTATAAAATTATTAAAATGATGGCAACTTATTGAGATATTAAAGCCCTATACCTACCCCTAATCTTATCCTAAACCTAAAGTTTATGAATAAAAATGAATTTTAAGTCTTAAATCAATTTTATTGAAAACAAATGCCTTTATGATCTGTAAAGTAATAAAAAAGGCAAATGTGTATCGCATCGAGACCCGTCTATCGTGATATGTATCGTATCGGGAGGCACTTGCCAATACACAGCCTTAGTAAATAGACAATACGAACTATTAAATGGTGTCTGTTAGACACAGATGATGGTTTGGTAACAATTTGTTTAGTGTAAAATTCTCTGACGGAATGGTACAGTTACAGCATCTACAAGCAAACTAATGCATCATGTAGCACAGGTTTATGTTGCTTTATAGTCCTTTATAGCTAACATCTAACGTTCTGATATCACAGCCCCTCAACCAAAAACACCATTACCTCAACCTGAACTCTGGGTTTCTTCATACCTGTAAAGCGTACTGTAGACTTTGTGGTATCCTGACTTCATGACACTACCCAAGCACTAAACTTGAAGAAGAAGGATGATGGTTTGATTGAATGCTGTCTGTCTGTCTCGCTTGTTTTCTCTGTGTCGATTCTTCCCTTTCTGGTAACCCTGGTGATGACAAGAGTTCTCACAGAATGCGGTTTCTGTTAGATGCAACTTTGTTATGCTATGTAGTGGAAAAATAAAAATGTGTAAATGTTATGAAATGCTGTTAAGACAAAACCATCCACATCTCCATTTAAAATGCCTAATATCAAGACCATAGTACATCTTGTTTACAGCTCCAAAACATTTTATTTACTTTGTACATGGAGTCAGAATATTTTTGTGTACACACAGCATTTCATCTTGGCAGGTTGGAGCAATATTAGCACAAATCAAACTCACTAAGCTTTGTAATTTCCACATTTTAGGGAACTACAGCTTTTGAATCCCAAAAGTTGAAGCACGCCCATCTTGATATGTCAAAGGCTTAGTGTGCAATGTACCGCTGAACAAAATGTCAGCAGACATCAGAGTGCTTTTATTGTGACTTTTGCAAATGTCAGCATACCTCTGTCTTGCCTTAAATGATGCCTTTGCATTTTTCTGGTAATTAAACGCTAATATTTTTCATATCTGTCTCCATTTTCTTCAGGAAGAAGTGGACTAGATCAATGATGGCAGAACATGATGCTCGGAGTATTCCAGGAAATTAACAGCCTTGCCTCCGTTTAACTGAAACGAGTACCACCTGAGGTTTGAAGGTGACCTGTTCACCTTTTTCTGTCTAGCCTTTAGAATTTCAATCTGAAAGAGACTTGGCATCAGGTACTGCATCTGTCGACAGCACATCAGTCAGAGCCTAAGGAAGGCCCTCTGTTGGATTCAATAGTTATTCCCACAGCTACAAATGGTTATTTTTTAAGTGCTTTTGCAAAAAATCTTTAAGGACCAACTACTTACTCTTGGGAACTGTGCCAATATGAAGGACATATCATTTGCGGATTATTTGCTAGTAGGGCTTGCAGTATCTACCTTTGTATTTGCTGCAGAAGAGAAACTTGACTGTCCTAAACTTTGCGTATGTGAAATCAGACCCTGGTTTTCCCCCAGCTCTGTCTATATGGAGGCTCCCACGGTTGACTGCAATGACCAGGGACTTTTTTACCTGCCCATTAAACTGCCTGCTGATACACAAGTCATTTTACTTCAGACCAACAACATTGCTAAAATCGAGAAACCTTTTGATTACCTTCCCAATATCACCGAGATTGATCTCTCACAAAACAACCTGTCCTCAATAAGCGATGTCAACATGGGCCGCCTCCCTCAACTTTTGTCCCTGCACATGGAAGAAAACTGGATACGTGCCCTACCAGATAACAGCCTGTCTCAACTGACCAACCTACAGGAGCTCTACCTAAATCACAATCAGATTTCCTTTATTTCTCCGGAGGCTTTCCGTGGCCTCCAGAGCTTGCTAAGACTACATCTCAACTCCAACCGGCTTCAAAGCATCAGCAGTGAATGGTTTGAGCCCCTACCGAATTTGGAAATCCTAATGATTGGGGAAAATCCTATCCTGTCTATAGAGAATATGAGTTTTAAGCCTCTGAGGAACCTACGCAGCCTGGTCCTTACTAGAATGAACTTGTCACAGATACCAGATAATGCACTGGTGGGCCTTGACAATCTGGAGAGTATCTCATTCTACGATAATGCATTTCCCAAGGTTCCTCACGGTGCCCTCAGGCATCTTAAGAGCCTCAAGTTTTTAGACCTTAACAAGAACCCCATCGGACGAATTCAAAGGGGCGACTTTGTAGACATGCTCCATCTTAAAGAGCTGGGCATTAACAGCATGCCTGAGTTGGTGTCTATCGATAGTTTTGCCCTCAACAACCTCCCAGAGCTGACTAAAATTGAAGCCACCAACAACCCTAAACTTTCCTACATCCATCCGAATGCGTTCTACAGGCTGCCAAGGCTGGAAACTCTAATGCTGAACGGAAACGCTTTAAGTGCTCTGCATAGGATCACCGTGGAGTCCCTTCCAAATCTCCGAGAGGTCAGCATGCACTCTAACCCTATTCGTTGTGACTGCGTCGTGCGGTGGATGAACATGAACAAGACTAACATCCGTTTTATGGAGCCTGACTCGCTGTTCTGCGTGGAACCCCCAGAGTATGAAGGTCAGCATGTACGGCAAGTTCACTTCAGAGAGATGATGGAGATCTGTCTGCCTCTCATCTCTTCCGAAAGCCTCCCCACACAAATCAGCATGGACAGCGGCAGATCTTTGTCTCTCCACTGCCGTGCCTTTGCTGAACCTGAGCCCGACATTTACTGGGTGACTCCATCTGGGAGAAAAGTCATCCCAAATGCGGTCATGGACAGATTCTACATGCACCCTGAAGGCACCCTCGATATTTATGACATCACTAAAAAGGAGGCTGGATTGTACACCTGCGTGGCACACAATCTTGTCGGGGCAGACCTAAAATCTGTCTCGGTGGAGGTGAATGGATACTTCCCACAGCCTGTTAATGACTCGCTGGATGTCAACATCCAATCTGTACAAACCAACTCTGTGTTGATTTCTTGGGAAGCCACTCATGGCAGCCTGGCACCAAACATTAAGTGGTACACAATGCCCAGTGCAAACTATCCAACGGTGGCATTCACAGCTCGGGTGCCATCTGACGTGACCACGTATAACCTTACACATCTCAGCCCCGCTACAGAATACAAAGTGTGCGTGGACATTCACAACATCCACTATAAACATGACACCAGGTGCGTCACAGTCATAACTAAAGGATTAGAACAAGCCATACCAGACTTGGAGAGGTGGGACGTGGCACTGATTGCTGCTTTTGGTGTGCTTTTCGTTGTGCTCTCAGTCACTTGCTTTCTGATATACGGCTTCATGAGGAACCACTTCTCTTATGGAAATCTGAGCCGATATCCATCTAAAATGGCTCTCGTGTCTGAGACCAGCCAACAGTCTCCCTTTACAAGGCTTTGGATTTCTGGTAAAGGGATGCCAGCTGTTGAGGTTCAAGCCACGGTCATAAATGTGTCGGACAACGCCTTTTAAGCTGCCCACAATAACTACAAACAACTGACCAGGCAGGAGCGGAGAACCGTTCTAACTTGCCCTTTCTGTTTTTGCCTTGACACAGACATGAAATTCAAAAGGAAGGAATGTCTGTACATCTATAACTAGCTCTATAACCCTTCATCATGAGCTGTCAGACGTGGCAAGTGGCAACGGAACAGTGGGAACCAGAGGGAGAGACTCGCTGCTAAATTTTGCGGTGCGATATTTCTAGGTCATTCGCCGAGGACAGATGATATTAAGACATCGGGAAGGTGTTGTTTCTTATAACTGACTGTTAAATGTCTAAAGAGTAGTGGGAACAGACCTCCTGGTCCCAAGCAATACCGTCTGTGCTGTACGACAACCATAGGCACGTTAGGGTGACCAACTGTTTGTCAAGAAGGAAATCTAGTAGAATAGATTACGGTGATAATGATGTGAACTTTGATGAAATCTGTCGTTTTTCTATTTAAGAGCAGATGTGTCTTTTCATGGCTGAAATTGTGATATATTCTATCCAGAAATGTAACAGGCATCTTCTGTGCAGTAGCCAGGCAGTAAACAAGTGTGAATTACTACAGTACGAAAGATTCAAGACCACACATTTGCTGAATAAAACACAAATGTGCATCTTAAAGAATCTATATATATATTATATTTGATTATATTACTATCAGGACTGGATGTTGCTGAATGCAGCCACTTTAAAAGCATCTCTCAGACATAAATTGTTCAAGGTTGACCATGACAGGGTAAGTGCCTACTCCTGAATCTTACAACAGAAACAACAGAAAAAAACACTTTTGAATGTTACTTCGAGAGATCCCTGGAGAATAGAGCCATGATTCCAGCCTCACATGCAAATTTGTGGACATACTATCTCAGTATTTTTAGCATAAACATGATTTAAAAGCATAGCGTCCTTCTTGCTTTGAGTGTAAAAAGATAAAAGCCATTTTTATATTGACTGTGATGTTTGTTCTACAATAAGCACGTTGGTCAAGGAGACCAATGTGCTTACGGTGATATAAAAACGAAATAAATGTCAGCGTTCGTTTTTTCTTTTTGGAGTGAGGATGCTTACTGATCAAGTTTGTTTATGGTGAATTCAAAAAGCGTAATATGATCTTTGTTAGAACTGATAATTAAATAAGAAATTAAAATCAATATACTCCGCCCCATCACTGTTCCAAACCTATGTGACAATATTTTTGCAGTGGGGTGCGCAATATATGCATTTGTAATCTGCATAATAAAAAGTACACAAAAGTGTCATGGCAGAATTTAGTAATGGTGGTGTAAAAATGTGTTTCACAGAAATCAATTATATGGGTTTGGAACAACATCAAGATAAGTAAATGACAGAATTCATTTATACGCAAACTATTTATTGAAATCAGTACTAGACTGCTAATATAAAATCTAATGGTTCAAATCTAAGTCAGCCGAATCAGCTGCACAGAATCACGTTGTATTTGCTCCATTTGAGATCCAGCATCGACTCACAACCCCAAAAATTACAAACATGATGAATGCTTGTCAGCCGCTGACTGACACTGAGGATTTGTCAGCCAGACATGCTCGTACATCAGCAATGCTTTCAGCAGTGCAGACGGGCCTTTTAGGGGCCGGCTATCAGTCAAACACAAAGCTAAATTATAACTCCAAGTCTGCGCCAGCGTTCTTCAGACAGGCAGGAGTCCACCGGTCTTTGCCCTCCCTTTTCTGTCGCATCACAGGTTGAGTTGCTTCTGAAGTTCACAGACAAGGTCACCGTGTTCCTAGCACTGCATTAAAAGAAACGGCACGCTAGCAGAAGTGCTATTCAGAGACCCAAAAAATGATGTGATTACAATGACCAGAAAAAAAAGACAAATAAAAGTTAAACACAAAGTTCATTTCTAGCTAGCTGTATTAAAACCCTGTACATTAAGCATGAAACGAGTCCGTAAGATGTCTGAAATTATCAAGACAAAAAAATGAGAAGATCTTGCACGAATAAAAAACTCCAAGGCTATATACAATTACAGTGTTTCTCATTGCATATCGGGCAATTTGGAGATGAATAACTTGTTAAAAGTAGTCAGAAAAGCTCACTGCTTGCTATTCACAAACCCATAGAAACGATCTAACAATGATATCTTCGCTATGTCAAACAAATTACTTTTGAATACGTTACCAACACCCTTGGTGAAATTCAATTCCACGGGGCCTGAAAAGGTTTAATATCGCAGGGAAATTACAGACGGCATTGATGTTTTCGCTTAAGGAAGTCTCATTGTGGGGAAATTAAACATCCCATAGTTCTGTTTGTTTATGAGCGGAACCCAGCAGGACTATTGAGTTATTGCCCTATTAAAAACGACATGTTTGCACTTGCTATAGGCCACCGCTGCAGTATAAAGTAAAATGACAACAATCATTTATAATTCTCAATGACACCCTGCGGTTTGGATAATTATAAAACTTGATTCTGTGCGAGCTCACCCTGATGGGATCTGGACTGCAAAATGTGTCTCCAACCTCAACCTAACCTCAAATAAAAAACTCATTTCTTTTGATCTCATTTCCATTATTAATCACGCAGGGGGAGAAATGTCAACAAAACAACACTAGTGTGATCTACAAAAGGAAGAAAAACTCAAAATACAAGTACAAAATACAGTTTCAGTCTATGCAAGTTTGTCTCTGGAAATAAGAGCGAGGCATCACACAGCTGTAATCCTTTAAAGCCAGTTAACATTAACGATCAAGACCAGGTTAACAAACCACAGAAAATAACCTTTAAAACAATAGTTACTTGGATAAATATAAGCACAGTCTTTGAATTTGTAGACACCGTTTGTTCTTGCTATTAATAACTATTTTAATTGAGGTCAAACGTGAAAATATGAATATATAAATAACCTTAAATTTATTCTAGCTCATTAAATCTAATCGCTATAGCTATGTTTCCATCCACTTATTTTTATGCGCATTTTTGTATATCGTATAAAAAACGCTAGATGGAAACACCAAGATGTGCAATAATTTAAAAAAGGGCATTAGAAAACTTATCCGATAAGAAAACATGCGCATTTACGACGATGGAAACACTTTAACTGAATAAATCCGTAGATGTGCATCAACAAAGTCACGTGACTTTGAACGTAGACGGCATAACTGAACTAACCAGAGTACAGATCTCATTGCACAGCATCTGAATGCGGTTTTGGATGTTCATCCGTCGTGTTCATTCAATCTGTCATCTTCGTGGTTCTGTAATATTACTTTACAGAATGGTCTTACTTGACTGTGATTTCAAACAGCAGGAATCCACCTCCGTAAGCAAAATAACAGATAGTGTTTCGTCTGCACGCTCCGAGGCGATTATAAACGAAAAGGATTAAATGCAGTGGCTTCACCTGATTTTATTACGGATATTTAGCGCCAGTTTATCAGGAAGTGACGAATTTGTTTTCTTCTGCTCATTGGTTGGAAACGCTGCTTTATTCGCAAATGTTTGACGCGCCATTCTAATTGTGCACATAACTTTAATACCCCACTTTGGATGGAAACAGAGCTTATGTAAGGGAAGAAATGTGAAGTGTAAATGAGGACAACATTGTATTGCATAGAGAGCCTTTTAAGCCAGCTGGCACTCGGATTCCTGCATGGATCATTACTTTCTTGATCATTGATCGATCTCTTTGTCTTTCAGCCCCTGTATTCACAAAAAGAATCACAGAGACAGCTGAGAAGTACAATCAATGGATGGGCTAACGAGCTATTCACACGCATCTTACATTCAGACAAAAAGGCAATTTCTCGCATGTCCGGCTGGCACGTGCACCAGACCAGATTCCACATTAACGGGTCATGACATCCATGTTCTTTCATAACAAGCCATAAGCTACAAACACTACAAACACATTTTAGCCAATATTGTCTGGGATTGCATTATGATAACAGCACATTAAAAGAGACTTCAAATGGGACCCCCGTGATTTAAAAATGTGCGCTCTCCAAATACTAACACCATCCCGCTTTTTGTAAAACGATGATACACAGGGTAGCTTTTAAGACTGTGTTGCCAAGCAACACCAATGAAAGTGGCCAACAGATGAAGACAGTGCCAACTATTTCGGCAATATTGAGCCTTTTACCATGACCGACTGATGCTGAAATTTTTTGTTGCATGGGGATCAGCGTTAATTCCAAATATTGACCCTTGAATAGGACACCAAGGAGGTCTGTAACACCTGATTTATGAACATGTTATTCATCTCAAAGGCAGTTGTTCATGTCAACTCATGACCCACTAGAAAAGCAATTATGAGTTTGAGATCCATAAACCTACTATTGAGATAAAGATGAGATTGTCAATAAAACCCCACAATGACTCATTAAGCCGCAGATAATTCAAGCAGAATGTTTGCACAGGTTGATGTTACTTTTATACAAGTGTGAGGTTTGACAATATCAAAACTTGCTGTCATATCCACCTCAAGACGTCTCATGCATTGAGACCTTATGGGTTCCTTACACTTCTGCTCCTTGTGCCACAGAAGAGGATTAGAAATGCCATATTCTCTCAGTTCATTACACGCTTCCTTGAGAACTACAATAACAACTGCCTGCGCTGTAGAAATAACACATTTCATGTTTATTATCCCTTCTCTTGATTTCTCCCATTCTCCTCTTTTTCCCCCTCTCACTGCTTTTCAAGCTGCCTCAATTCATCCGAGATCAAATGAATTCTCCAAATTGAACAAAAAAGGATTGCAATTTCATATCAATCATAATTGCATTTAACATTAATTATCTACTAGAAATATTTTGCAATTCCATTTAGGCTTGCTGGTATGTTAGCATTGTTGACAAGGCACGGCAATATGTGCCACATGCTAATTCATGACGATTATCCTTCGTCTGGAAAAATTGGTGAAAAATGATGCACAACCATTTTTTCCCATTAGATCAAGTGTGAAGTTATCTTAAAATGCCATTTTATTATTATTCGATCAATTAACCTATCACAAGCTTGGTTTACCTCCATTGCTCAGTAATAGGAAGGCGTGGATTCGCTGTCATTCGCCAGTCACAATTACCCTAAGGAGAAGTCCTGAAGTCGATCACATTGGCTCCGGAGGAACATTGGTGACAATGAGGCCTGTCCCATACTCTCTAACATCTTTCAGGCCATTAGTGTAACCCAGACCCGGATCTTCAGACAGGGATCCCCGCGCTTTACTGAAACACATTCATTAATACCAGACATGAGCTGATTGCTACAGTTCCAAGCTTTTAAAGGAACATGTTAATATGTGCCAACTTAAGAGATGCTTCTCCACACAACCCTCAGCGTGAGTTAACAGGATGGAAGTGAGCATGCTGGGAAACTGGAGTGCGTGAGGGTGTATCCATGCAGCTAATGAGAGGAATCAATCAGAAACACGGCCGTCCCTGAAGCCGAAAGCTCTCGCTCTAGGGAAACATTAATAGGAGCCTCTGCTTTGGCATCTCGCTTGTTCCGACGCTTAGTCAAAGTCACAAAAACTAGATAATGCCACAGGGTTATTTTTTTAAATGATCGCACCCCACACTGTATCTGCCGCCAAACGAAATCCATCATGTCTACGCACTTTTCTGCATCAATTACGGTGCCACAGCTCCAAAATTGATAAAACACCACAGTTTAAAAGTACATGGCATACTTTCTCTACGCAGAAATATTTTATGTTTCTGATGCAATAAATGGCATATGATCTATGACTCGTTCAAGTCGGAGTCACAAAGGAACGCACGCCTTGAATGCCACGACCAACGCAACGCTGAGGGACTTCAAAACCGTTCGCAGCGATCTGGAGTGATGTCATTAGACACTCTGTTTTCTCAGCACAACAAAGCCGGCGCTGTGTTTACGTGGCCTATTATGTGAGGCATGCAGAAATATTGATGATAGTGAAAGTAAATGGCAGCATATTTAAAAACGCGGCAAATGCCCGTCTCTCAGAGTCTGCGAATGCAGAACAAATGTAAATACAATACAATGTAAATATACCACGGCATAGTGATGGTAATACCTCGCGGTGCCTTGCGTCTTTTAAAGGGATAGTTTACCTAAAAATGAAAACGTCATTTCAAACCTGTATGACTGTCTGTCTTGTGCAGAACACAAAACAAGATATTTTGATTAACCAAACAACATTGACCCCCATTGACTACCAGTGTATGAGACATTTCTCAAAATATCTTCTTGTGTGTTGCACAGAATAAAGAGTCAGGTCTTAAACGAGATGAGAGTGAATAAATGATGACAGAGAATTTATTTGTGGGCAAACTAGGCCTATCCCTTTAAAAAATATATATACAAATTTAAATAAATGTATAAGACAGGCCTGAGTCATTATGCGTCTTCAAATCCACTGTTAAGTCAGTAAGTAAAAAAACAGCGAAGGCAACAACTGAAGCAGAAATCGAACAGAAAACAGCAGACAGCGTTATAGCGTCATATCAAGAAATCTACACAGAGACTTGGACTGCCCATCAGATTCGATTTTCGCTTAGACGTTTTCATTTGCACACTCCACTTGACGCTTTAAGATACCTTTTCATGTTCTCCCCGCATCACACGGCACATAATAGCGTCTCCTCTATCTCCTGGCAGGCACGGGCGTGATTGACTGTCAGACTAAGATGGGGTTCTTTGTTGACAGCGCTGTGTAGGCATGCACTCCAACTCTTTCTCAAACCCAGCAATACCACTCAAGGATCACACAAAACACCCCACAAACCTTTGATTTTCCCTGCTCATTGTGGGTCGTGATAAAGCGGGTATCACCCTGCTAAAAAGACTAGCAAAGCTGGTCACCAATTCACCAACTTGGCTCCAGAGAGAATCTTGAAGAGAGAACGACAAGTTACACATATTAAACATGGAGAGGATGATGGCGATTCAGTCTCGCTGCTCTGCACCTCTGTGACCTTGCTTACTTAATGAAGCTTCCCCGAAGCCAGACGAACTTGAGCGTGATCCTATTAGAGCGCTAACCTCAGACCCTCCGCGAGGCTCCGATAATCCTTCCAGTACGCGGAACATGATGATTTTGAAAGAATATCAAGCCGCTCCTGCAGCAATGGCAGTTAATCAATGGAAATCTTATTTTGAACAAGCGGTACGTTACGTTCCTTACCTAAGGGAATTATTCATTCAGGCTTCCCCTTAGCAAAACAGCACGGTGCTGCTGCGTCCCTAAATAGAATTGAACAAGGTAGCGAGGATATTCAGAATTGAATCGAGCTGTATTACATGTAATATGTCATGCTAAATTAGCCCTGTAATCAATAGCCGCGCTGGATAATTATTCGTCCCGACATGGACCATGGAAGTAATTTAGCCATCCATTACTTAATTCAGTGCAAAAATAACTCAATATCTGGTAAAATGCATCTCGTTTAGAAGAACCACATTTTGCGCCAACCATGAAATTATCTTGGAGCGATCCTGCAAAACAACAACGCAGTACAGCAAAATGTAGCTAATTTTATTTAATGGGATGGTTCACCAAAAAATAAAGTCTGTAAGACTATTTTTTTCTTTAGAACACAAAAGATGATATTTTGCGAAATGTCCAAGCAGTTTTGTGTCAATACAATAGAACTCAATGAGGGCCAATGTTGTTTGGTTATCAACGTATTTAACAATATCTTTTGTGTTCTGTAGACGAAAGTCATACAGGTTTGGAATGACATGAGGGTGAAAAAATAAAAAATGTCATCCATATACTATAAATACAAGATCAGAGAATCTTTGAGGGTCTGACCTAAACCGACCGAACATCATCCTCTAAAACAAGTCATGCGGCAATTTCGCTTCTGCGCCATCGATTGGCTACGATGATGGGCATCTCAGCGGGCCAATCAGACGGTGCCAAAAGCGGGCTAGTCCAGCACCGGCAGATGGACAAATGAGTGTTCAGGTGCCTTCAGTAGGCTCTTTGAATGATGATGATGAGGAGCCCGTGTTTGGCAGGTCACATGCACAGATGGTGAGCACCCCGCGTCGGCCTCCCAGTCGGCTTTACTTTTGCGGTCGATGCCTGACATCAGTATCATGTCTAAGCGAATCGTCCGCTCATGCGAGAGAAGTTTGCTGGAGTAGGTTAGAGAAACAACAAATGTACACGCACCTGCTCCCCTCAGAGAAACACAAGTAACAGTCACATGGTGTCTTTCTTAGTTATCGCAACATCGGAAAGACAGACATCTCACAAAAATGCTTCCCAGGTGAACGCGTGTCATGTAGCGCGTTTTCTAAAAAAAGAATAAGTATGCATAAAAAAGAGCCATTGACTGCATGTTTGAAATAACGACTACCTTAGCTTATACACACATAAACAACCTCTTTATTCCCTCCTTCCCAAACCGGAGTTTGAAGTTGACAGACGACCAAATGACATTATCTTCTGCTGAATAGATGCTCGGTCTCACAGGGATAATGACAGAGGAGAACGGTCATTGTGTGCATCTTTGGTATGCATCAAATACAGTTCGGTGGGAATGGAGCTGGCTATGACTGGAATAGCAAACGACCTTTGTTGTATTGATTCTGGCGTGGGCTTCACAAGGCTGTCAAGCCGGTCCTTTAGGGGATCAGATGAAGCCATGAGCTGCTAACCAACCAGTTTGCACCATAGGCTTTTGTTGGGAACAGCTTTAAACGTGCAATAAAGACTTTTATGCACATTTTTAGTGCGTCAATTAAGCTTATGGCCGCCGCACAATGCTGGATTTCATTAGATTTAGAAGTTTGCCTCCAGTATGCTAATTTTGAACCTTTAGTTGATGAAACCAATCAAGATTCATTCCCCTAAAATGTTCAAAGTTTAGTTTACGTGAAGTAAATTTCTTTATTGGAAAACAGAGAAATTTGTCCCAGGCTCAACGAGGTCCTGCACAAGCCCTGGTATACAACAATATGTTTAAAAATGTTTTGCTAACATTGCCATACAAAATATTATATATGAATGTTTTAAAACATTCCTCGAACAATGCAAAGATAACGTTTTTGGATCAACGTCAGCAATTATATAATGTTTAGCAATAACATTGATAAAACGCTCTTTTAACATTTCTTCAACGTTTTTGATAACTGTGGTAAGAACGTTGTAGAGAAGGTTCCCGGTAAGCTAGGATGGAACCACATGCATTGTGTTAGCCAGGCATTCATGTCTTCATTTGCATACTTCTGGGCTCAAATAAAAAATAAAATTGAGACAAACAAAATAAATGCTTGGTTTCAACCATGTATTAACCTGGAGAGTTAATTTACGTAACAGAAGATAACAGTAGTACACACTAGCGAAAATGATGAGGAAATCACACAAACATGCTTCTGACAAAGTGAATAATTATGCTTTTGTTCTTTACTGTCATACTGTATATAAGAAAGTGGCATAATAAACCTCCATGTAAACAAAACCACATTGATCCCTCAACATAATATTGATCTTCTGACCGACAGGGCAAGAGACGAGCTTGACGCTTTAAATGCCGCCTCCAATTTCAGTTCCACTACCAACAAATCCAATAAAGTTCAGCCCATTTATACAAGAGCAGTCCTACAAATCAATGGGATTTGGAATACAGCACAAACGTGGTGAAACTCTACATGGATCAATAGCACAATAACCCACCTGGAGAGAGCCCAGAGTGACACAAAAACAACATCTGAACTGCAACCCATTTACGCAGTGCGATACAAAGGAAAATCACAGAACACAACGAGTAACAAAGCACATACTGTACGTGAAGGCAACGGTAAACAGGACAGAAGGTGGCCTGTCAGTACTCGCTGTGGTGTTTTATTTACATGCTTGAAAACAGAATAACCCAAAGCAGAATAATTCAGAGTTAAGTGCTTTCTTGGCATCACGACTCGCATGTAAGCATTAATTATTTGCAATTCATAAATTAAAGATTCGTGTTGTTGTGGACCTGACCGAACCAAGAAGTGGCAATCTTATTTAATGGAACGTTTGGCACACGGATGTTGGAAAGCAGCAGATGCGTGTGAAAGAAACCCTCAGAAGACAAATACGTCCCTGTATGACCTGATAATTCAAAGGGAAACGCAAAGGAAACAGTCGTTTGAACGTGGGAAGAAACCCATCTGAAATTCCTTTTCTTCTACTCTCCGGGCTACCAAGTGAGAATAAAAACGTCCTGCATTTATGACTTTATGTGGAGGGGTAAAGCCTGCGTTTTTCTTCATAATCTTCTCTGCTTCTGTACAAACAAGCCGTCTCGATGCGGTGAACAGTATTGATCTAATTTGTCTTTCTCAATCCCTCGCTCTCGCGAGGCTTCAAAAGTGTGTGCATTGTTCCATGCGGTGCTAATGAATGTGGCTACACCTGCGTGTTCCTGAGTTCCTTCAGGGTGAGAACGTCACCCTCATCTTCCCCAGGCACTCGCCGTCATGTAGGGACGAACCTTTCATCCATCTCACCTCTCGATGCGTCCCTGGCGGCTCTCCCTTGCACCGAAACCTTGGGACTCTGACTTTAGCGGCTGGCGTTTGGCAATCTAATCCATTATAATCATCTTGTTAGCCTTTATTGTCACATACAGACCAAACGGATGGCCAAGTTTGGCCTTCAGAGATATCAAACACATGGTAATGCATGTCAAACTGAGCGGGCCTGACCGTGAGCCGTATCCAGATACAATTATCATTACTTCGCTCTTCATAACGCAAGACGAGACAAGAATACATTAACGTGAAGGACCGGATCAAAGAAAATTACGGTCAGAATGCGCTCACGTCCTCAGAAACTCATCACATTCAACATACATTATACAACGTCATCCTACAGCCAGAAGTGTCGTACAACACCCTGAAGCAAAATGGCCGCCGTACATCAAGGCCACGTGACCGGTTTAATATCTCAGAATCTGACAGGAGCTTCCGAGTAACAGTCAAAGCCATCATCCGGGTTTGATTCGGCCCTCGGGCATTTCCAAGATGATCCACATCAGAGAGAAATGCATTTCATTTTTTCATCTGTATGCAGAAGCGCATGTGATCAGTAGATTTGTTTCATTCATTCTGCCCAATTAAAAATCAAGCCAATTTCAGCTCTACCTGGATTTACACAAAGAATTCATATTCAACCGGGTATTGAAATCCAACATGGAAGGTAAGACATCATGCATTTATTACGAAAACGACAGACGTAATTCCACCGGTACGTGAATTTGCATGTTGTCTGGACAAATCACATGCACCACACATAACCAATGTCCTCTCAGATTCCACTTTCACTGAAAGCACTAGAACGTCACACAAACAAAGTCACAAGCAAAGAAATTAAACACACAAGTAAATCTCAGGTTTTACTGTCTTTGTAGGGGCATTTGGTTCACACACAAAAGCATTCAAGAGAAAACTAGAATAATCCTAACAGTATTATCATTAATGACATTTTTTAGCACACCACACTGTAAGCATCATGTATCATTTATTTACTTGAGCTTCCCCGTCCAACCACACTTTTCTATTTATGCAAGCACATCCTGTACTGTATGAACCTGGGCTGCTGTGCGTGTCCGTGAGGTGGCGATGACAGGAACACTAGAGCTGATAAAGCTCAGCTGTGGAGAGGCAAAGGCCTCGTGTGAAGAATATGACGTAATGGAGAAGCATTCAGATCAAAGGTGACAGAACGCGGCAGTGGGAGCGTCGCGGGGGGGACTGTACGGCTCAAAATAAAGCACTTCCTCTGTGTACCGAGAGGTCAGATCTGTGAGCTGTATACTAACACATACAAACGCAGGAAACAATAATCGTGTCTTCTGGGAGGTGCCTGCTTTCTTTACATGGAACAAATATACAGTATATACATTATGGCTACACGATATTGAAGTAAAAATGCGATAACTTGCAAAATATACTTTTTTGGATTTGTAAAATCTATTTAAAATAATTCAATATTAAAATATGATATAACAAACATGCTTAGCATTCCTTTCAGGAAAAGAAAGCATGGCTTTCTCACCAGTCTCTCTGCATCAACCCCAACATTTTGGCATAGGCCTACAGTACATAACTTTTTGAAGTATGAAAATGGTTTCTCCAAACCATTGCGATTTGCACATTTGCAATATTTCGATATCTTGCAGCCCTACCATATATATTATAATGATCTCTTACATCTAAATCGAAAAAAAGTGAATTCTGACCAAAAATGACAAATAATGCACAATATTGACGAAAAATATGACAACTTGCTAAATACACAATATGCTTCAAATTTGTCAAATGTATTTCAAAATATATTTTAATATCCTAAGAAAACCTGAACGTTATATAACCAACATCAATGGCATTCTTTGATGACGCAGAAAAAGTGATGCTTTTTCCCCAGTCTCTCTGCTATCTGCAGCAATCAACCTAAAACATTGACCAACAATCAGTCATTGGAAACCATTGAGATATGCACATTTGCAATATTTCTATATATCCTGCAGACCTACCGTATATATTATAATGATCTCTTACATCTAAATCGAAAAATAAGTGAATTCCGACAAAAAAATCATTTTCCAAAAATGTCAAATAATGTGGATTTCCTGATTACAGAACAAAATGAAACGTCTTTAAGTCCCAAAAGCAGTTTGTCTGAACAATGTCTACAGCACTTGTATACAATATTTACGGCAGAGAGCAGAGCGAGAAAAAACAACAACAACAACCAAATCAAAGTGGACGGTTTCTGTAGCACGTGTGAAATGTAGTGAATGTGTTCGAGGTTGAAGACTCATTATGTTTAAAGAATGCTTACAGGTCACATTCAGCTCCTGGAACGCCTGTCCTCCACGTTTGTATTCCAAATGACCACATTATGCAATTTTATGCTCCATAATCAACTCCCGAGGGAGAGTTTATTCTGAAGCATTAGCTTCTTCCCAAAAGTTTCTCTCTCTCTCTCTTATTCTTCGGTGTTGCTGTAAAGGTGGATAAGGAAGGGAAGTTGGGGAGATCTGTGGTAATTCAATTCTGTCCCGTTTTGATCACTGATTGCTGTGTGATTTTACCATTCCTTTTCTTTTTGTCAGATACAGAGCTCCGCCGCCAGGAGACGGATTCATTCCTCAGAAAATAATTTCACAGTTGTCTCGCAAATCAAAGGGGCTCTCCCATCCAATGGGAAAATCATTCTTGGAAGACAGATGGATTATACATCTTCCTGTTCCTAGATTGAGAAAATAAAACCTTGCAGGATTGCTAACATCACTGAACCTCTTGGATCTGGATATTGAAGCTTGTATAGTTTATTATGGCTGGGCATTTTGGCGAATATTGACGATGATATTACGCAATGATTTTGAAGGCAATAAACAATTAAGGTTTAGAAATTTCACTTTAATAATTTAAGATGCTTCTGCAATTACGTTTCCTAAAGATGATGTCATTTGAATAGTTTTAATGTTTGACATTTTCATACTAAAGCTGCAATCCGTAACTTTATCTCGCCATTTCTGAAACATAAAATTGCAGGTTATATCATGTACTTTTCTTTACGTGGGTTAATATCAATGTCAAACCAACATTTATTCTAAGATTACCGTTGTGAATTACACAGATTTTTGTTAATTTTTAACCAAAAAGTTACAGATTGCAGCAGCTTTACAATAAGTTAAAGGGACAGTTCAACCCAAAATAGAAATTCTTTCATTATTCACCCTTATGTCTTTCTAAATCTGAAAAGACGTGATTTTGCTTTCTTCCGCAGAACACAAATGATATTTTGAAGAACATTGAGAAAACATTAGAGAAATGTCAGATCTCACCCCCTATTGACTCCCACAGTATTCATTTTCCCTACTATGGGAGTCAATGGGGGGTGAGATCTGAAATTCTTCCAAATTTCTTCCTGTGTTTAGCAAAAATAAATTTATACAGGTCTGTAACAATCTGAGGGCGAGAAAATATTCATTTTTGGGTGAAGCATCCCTTTAAATGAAAACATAGGTAAATATTGTCTAAAACATTGATTCATCATTTGTTGACCAAAAACTAAAATGATTAAATGCCGTTTGATTTCTAACATGAAATAACAACATCGCCGTTCTTCACAGATTACACTCCAACTGAACCAGGTTTCAAAAGAGGATAAACAGTCCCGAGGCAGAAGACACACAGCGTATAAACAGATCGCACCCTTGAACACTGAGTCATTCATCTCTCACACAAAGGCAAATTGCAGCGAATGAATAATGTATAGCCAGTATTATCCTCTATGCAGGTAAAGTTCTGCCACCCTGAATTATTGTCAAGCGGGTCATTGTTCTCTGATGAATCTAGCGCGCCTGTCAGAGTAAAGAAGAGATTCAGGAGCGCGTGTGAATATTTGACACGAGGTTGGTAATGCGTCGTTGATCTCGGCTGGTTTGTATTCCACCGCCGGGCAGAAGACAGCCAAGCGTCTCCCCTCGCCGGGGCGGCGGAGAGGGGCTCGCGAAATCGCCTAATGAGGCATGAAGGCAGGGCGGACTCCTGCCGAGAAATTACCCATCCCCAGGTAGCAACAGCTGCAAGCTGTTTTAATAGAGTAGTTGATCCAGTGGCTGAATTATGATGACAGAGCCATTATAATAGCTGTGCCGCCGTCCACAGCAGGGGCCTTCGCCCCTAGAAAAACTAGAACAACAAGCACACGTACAGTATAAACGCTAGTATCTGCTGCTGCCCTGAGGTTTTTTATTTGACAGTCCCCCGTTCTGTAAATATGGAGTATGTAGCGAACTTCTTTTTTTCCAAGCATGCGGGGCATGGATGCCACCAAATTTGGTTAAAACCCCAGCAGCGTCATGTATTAAGATGGTCAAATGGTTGAAGATCTAGAAAACCAAAGATTGCACTTTCAATCCCAGGTTGCTTGTTTGAAAGGCCCGACTAGGTTGGTACGGACAGATGGATCTCAGGGGGCGGAGTTGAGTCTTTTGGGGAGGGGCGACCTGTTTGTTTGTAGTTTGTAGTCTTTAATGTTGTGATTCTGTTCGATGTCAGTAGCGAGAGAAATTTCACACTTCACCTTTGAATTTTTAAGTTAACAGTATGCAATGCACATATCTGGTAGTGTCCCTATAGATGTCCATACGAGAAATCAACAGAGTCCACATTTTGCTTCCTTCACTGACAGGGTTACATTATTGAACAGCATTGGACACAAAACCATCGAAGCATTTCTCAAAATCTCATTTGTGGCTATTCTTTCTTGTGTATAGTTTTATTACAAGAGGCTACTGCCCTAAAAATGGCCTCAAAATAACTAACAAACAACAGAGTGGACCCCCGAGTGTTTTCACACTCCACACTCAAACTCCTGCAGACTCGAAAATCTAAATCCGCACACGATGGAGCAACAGGGGAGCGAGTTTCTATTTCTGAACTCCACAGAGGACCCCTGCAAACAGTGGCGGAACGCATGCAAAAACATCTCGTGTTGACCAGACGTCTCGGCTAGGCCTCGCTTTCCTTCGGCCTCTCGGCTGACAGGATTTAAAACTCTTAAAGCACTGTTATGATAAAACTGATCAAATCCTGTTGAAGAAAATAGGTCAGAGATCTGCTTTCTCAAACTGCAATAACTTCGGGGCAGGTGGGAAAATTGGCAATGCTGAATAAATCATATCTCCTAGGTACGCAAGTCCCAGCGGGTGAAATCAGCCTCGGGTATCTAAAGATTTGTGCGCTCGTTTTGCTTGGCGAGGTTTCAAATAAGATTTCAAAGCTAGAGCCTGGTCTCTGCCCCTGCAAACGGTCCGGAGAGGACGATCCGAGACGCGTGACCTCCGCACCTTCCGTTTTTAAAACGAGAGCGGGTGTGAGAGACGGCGCACTAATTAAAGCGTTAATCTAAAGAACACTAGAAAGGGGCGGGCGGTATAGAAGGCGATAACTCCGGCTATAAAGCTGTCATTGCCGCCGTAAAGGTTGACCGGGTGTCCTTGGGGTTCCTGAAAGAGACTCGTGCATCGGCCCTTGGGAACCGGAATGGTGTTTGGAATAAAGGATAAAAGTAAGCCTTTTAGATCACAGGGCTAGATGAGATCCACGCTTTAAGAAACGGCGGGTAAATAGATTGACGGAGAAAATTGCACTGAGAATCACATTTGGGACCACAATCTTATTACAGACATAACCCAGGGTCATATATCTTTAGAGAGATTCATATGTAGGTCCACGCTTTCACACCTCCAAACATCTCGTGCAATAAAGCAAATGTACATTTTTCATATTTTTGGACGCTGGGGGAGAAAACAGGCTTTGCTAATCCTTTCTTGGAGCGCGGGGCTGTTTGCCACAGATTGCATTCTCTGAGCAAGCACAAGGGCATCGTAGAAAGGGCCCGAGGAGACTGAGAATAGGCTTCAAAAACATCTGATAATGACAATGAATCCAGCCAATCAATCCGCCGATGCGCTTCGGTGGTGGGACAGAGCCAACGCCAACAGCCCCCACGTGAACACATGCTTATGACAGCAGAACCGCCGTCTTCCCATCATGCCGTTTCTTCTCTACAAATAAGACCGAAACGACCAAAGTTATAATAAAGGAGGAGAAATTTGCATACGCAGCGCAGGAAACTAGACCTCATATGGTGCCCTTTCCTACTCCTCGGAAACGATATAGCCATTTTCTTTTCATTAGAGATTTTACTAGGTTATGAGTACGGAGTAATATTGGAACTGAGTAACAAACAATCAATAAAATAGTACAAATAATAATCTCAACCTGGCTGTACTGTGCTAGTACAACATTTAGTTCCTACTCAAAGAGAAGCAAAAGAAAACTACTGTAAAGCCTTTCGTTTTTTTGTATTTTCACATTGACAAAATGTATAACCATAGATCATTAAAAATGAATACATCACGCTCTAAAAAAATGCTCGGTTATTTTTATTATTATTTTAAAAAATGTAATCCAACTACGGTGTTTGTCACTTTTTAAAGAAAAATTCTTAATTTTGGTATGTATATATAGTGCAGTTTCCCATTCATTAATTAGACTATGAATTAATTTGTTCCGCCACTGTTTCAAAACGAACCAAAAAAATGTTATAGGCTATCTATATGATGTTCTATAATGCTCTATAATGTTATATATATAATTTGTAGGCAGTCGTGGCCTAATGGTTAGAGTCGGACTCGTGACCAGTAGGTGGCCGGTTCGATTCTCAGGGAGCAAGGCACCTGACCCCTACTTGCTCCCCGGGCGCTGCAGTGATAGCTGCCCACTGCTCCGGGTGTACGTGTGGTCACCACTTGCTGTGTGTGTGTTCACTACTCTGGATGGGTTAAATGCAGAGGTCACATCTCGGGTCACCATTTCTGACCAAGAGGTCACTTTCACTTATTGTGTTGTCTGTTTCCCATATTGATTTATTCGTCGCGGCCAGCCACACTATCAACACTGGCCACCATGAACAGATTTTTCATGATTCCTACTCACATTTTTATTTTACCATTTAAAACGGCTTCACTGTAGAGTTGCGAGCGCCTATCGCCTCTCTCTCTCTCTCTCTCGTGTTGCGTGCAGCGTCTCGACAGCGTCTCTCTCGCGCATGACAGTAAATGAATTAAAATGTGGCTGTGTTTTCAATATGGTTTCCTCTGTGTACTCGCCTTTCTGCGTAAACGTCAACACAGATGTTATTGACAGAGAAGACGGCTGATCGAGTTTATCATGACTTAATGAAAGGCTAGCAGAGTTTCCCACACACCCTTAAATCAGGATTTGATCAGCAGTAAAAGTAACAGCTGGTTGGATTAAACATGAGGTATTATTAGGTCGTGTTCAGTCGATATTTTATTCTCGTTTTATGTCTGACAACAGAACAAATAATATGTGAAAATAGCATTCAGTTGTGTTAAAATACAATATAATGTGATAGATCAGAGAGTAGAAGCGAAACAAACTACTGCCAAAACTAGACCAAACGGTGCAAATGAAGTAATGTATTTATTTTTTACTTCCTTTATTTGGAACTTTTTGCATTCACACATGTATTTCTAGTTCAAAAACAAGAAACCACTTCAAAGCAACAGATCTAAGGCACAGTTATGGTTTGGAACAGCCTGGAATCACACAGAGCCGTGACCTTCACAGTCCCCACTAGCAATTTTAAGATTAGCCAAATCCAGCCTGACCCCACGCAGTTTTCTGTCTTCAACAGAAACATTATCATCCAAGACACTTCCAGCAATTTTCTACTTCCACGATCTCAGAATCTCCTAACGTGGTAAGGGAACGTAACGAAAAAAAGTGTGTCACGCTTATTAAATGACACCAGGACATCAAATGGAGAATCTTCTCTCCAGAGCTTTGCCACATTCAAGAAACTTCCTGTAAAAGTCATTCAAACAGGCCGCGGAGGAGAAATACAAACCGAGACCTCATTCTACAAATCAGAAATGGTTTGAAAAGTCATGTGAGATTAGGAGATGGGGAGAAAACGAACGGTCCTCTTTATAAGATACGGATTGATGTTAGCACTGAGATTGAAAACGGAAAAGGCGGACGATTTGTTCCTTGAAAGCAATCTGAGCAAAAGTCACCAGCGTATAAGAACCCATACAACAGGTTTGATGTGTAATGCTCAACATCAAGTGGGATCAACCGAGCTGCCATTTCCAGTCAGTTAGGGACAAAGAAACAGTTCATATAGACTGAAGAACTCTACACAACAGAAGATGAGGAAGAGACAACCTCGATGAGCATTAGCTAGAAAAAGAGGTTTTCGAAATCCCTGCTGCCAGCTATTAAATATGCAACCCGTCTCATATCTCCGTCTCGAATTTGTCATTCAACAGGTCACGCAGAAATACAAACGGATGCATATAAAACACCATGCAAACCAGCAAAAAACACCCTAGCAACCGCCCAGAACACACTAACATAGTGAGTTGTGCATGGGTAAGCATCACTTACACACAAATCTAGTTTTCTTCCATTGCATGTACAAACAAAAGCAGCTCACCAGAGTTGTGTGAATGGTGTAAATCACAGGTCAGAGGTCAAAGCTGATGCCGTATGAAGATACATTTGCTGGTCTGCACTGATAAGGACTGTGATTTTTTATTCTCTGCTCTAAAGGACTCGTTTGTTTCAATGGCTTAATTATCCACCAAAAGTGCCAATAATAATGCATTTTAATTAAACTACAATACAAAGAAAAGAAAATCACACACAGGCCTTGCAGCGAAAGATTTTTTTGTGTAGTTAGCAGAAAGAAAACGCTGCTCGAATCATCTAATTGCCCTCTGAGACAGTTGTGTGTTTATTGCTACAAGCATGATGTATTTTACAATGATTGGCTAAATGTGTGAAATTAATTGGAGTATTCATATAAAATCATTGTTGCATCGCAGGTCATTAAAAAACACATCAGGATGCTGGTAAATCCTGGTCGGTTCAAACAAAAGACTTGGAGAGTTGTGTGTGTTCTTAAAGTTACAAATGAAGCTTTTTCATACAAACCCAGGAAACAATACAGAATAAAAACAAAAGTTTAAAAAGCCAAATGAACAGCTGATTTTTTTGATAAACAACACACAGGTTCAGCGGGCTGTACGTGACCGAGACACCACTGTGGCCAGTTCACACTTTCCCAAAGAAATGGCAGAACCATATTCAATTTAGCACCGACCCACGCCTTCGTATGCTCAGCATGCACTATGATCAATAAAAACGGGAATCACATTGTAGTCGGAAGAAACCTGGGATATGAGTCTGGTACGAAACATCGGCGAGTTTGCCAGCATTCCATTAATAGCTTATTCGCCTGGGCTGCAATGTTTCAGCGCCATCTCACAATCACACACTATTCATTATCTGTACCCGGGCTACTTTAATGCATCAATAAGGCAATCAGTACCGCGCCAGAGAGGCTCTTTATTCCATATTCGTTATTTCACCCCTTACGTCCAGAGCCCTTTAGTACCAGAGTCGCGTCATCTTCATTCACTCCAATGAAACAGTTTTTCTACAGCAATGGCGGATTGTGGAGACGCTCAATAGTGCCCGGAAGTTAGCACCAAGCGCTAGCATCGCAATAGAAATGCAGAGGAGCACACGGATTATGATCAACTTTTTAGATATGACGTTTAAAGAATAAGATTGTATATAGTGGATTATTCCTTATCAAATTATTAGATTTAGGGGATGTTATCAGATAACAGGTTAGGCTAGGCTACTGGAAAAAGTTAGCAACACATTACAAAAAATTCATTATGACATTATCTTAGGTTTTATCCACTGTCGTGTAATTAAAGATGAGGGTTATTAAACGCTATCGGGTTAAGCACCCTATTGATTTATATTTAAAAAGTGTATTTAAGAAAAATGTATGCGTTTTATTGTGTTGTGTTAACTATTACCTCCCTGTTTATGCTTGCACTGATTTTTGGATTAATAGCAAGAGAGGGGAAGTTGATGGACTGAAGTGAGAAAGAAACCCACAGGTAAGAAAAATAAGTATAGTACTTTTTTTATTATAGATGTGCTCATGTGTTTAACGTGTTTATTACTACTTGCAAACTTGTTATGGATATGTATATGTCTGTTTTTTATTATAATAAAATAAAAACAGACAGAGACACAAATAATAATTATTTCTACAAATTATTTATACAAATGCTTCATGCTGTTCATACCTTATCATCTGTAACACTATAGCTGTGATCAGAAGCTATGTGCTTTATGTTAACAGGTTCAGGGGTGCATTTTTTTCTCCTCTGTGTGTCAGAGGGAAAGCCATACATGCGTACTCCTTTTTCTGAGCGATTAAAGCATCCTCATGCAACACAGCAAACCATGGTGGAAACTACAAGCACAACATGCATGAAGGACACAGCCAAAATGTTTTACATGAAATTCATTTTTATTTATTTGTGAATCTATTGCTGTAAATAGGTGCATGGCAAAAGTGTAAAATTCAAATATATCTGTGTGTGTAAACAAGTTACATTGTCTATGTTGTGTTAAATTGTAATTGTTCTAAATAATTATGAATTATATATTTGTAATATTATATTATATTATTATTATTATTATATTAATATATATATATATATATGAAAATGTATGAACAAAGTATAACACCTTACCCTAAACTTTGTTAACAGCGCAGGTAATCGTAGTTGAATGAACCAGTCCTGAAATATTAGCAGATATTATTAAAAAAATCATTCATGTGCCTACTTATACTGTAAATACAACGTGCATAAATCATTGTGTTATATACATATTGTAAATCAGTGCATTTATTAGCTATTAATCACCAAAAATCGCAGTTCATTCAGTCAGTCTCAATGTATTTTAATTGCTCACCAAGAACTTCCTGGAACTATCAGGGGCTACATGGATCACGTGACGCTCCAGCATTTTGAACGTCCGTTGGCACTTTGTTCTGTTGAACAAAGAAAGGTGTTTGAAAATGTTAGCAACTAACTTTTCCGGGACAGGTTTGGAACAACTTGAGGGGTGAGTAAATGACAGATTTTTTATTTTTGGGTAAGCTATCTCTTTAAGTGTGAAATAAACTATTGTATAACAAACTCTTTCAACAAGTAACACAGCACGTTTATGCAGTTTACTGCACACCGTACTGCGCACGTAACTTCACTACTTGAGTTATAAATGAAAGGTTAAATCTATAATGCAGCGCTCCAATCATATGTCAGATATATCCATCTTCTCTCTTTACTGACTCTCTGCTGTCTGACGTGTAAATCGAGCTAATTGTAAGAATTTGCTTTGCAGGTGTGCGGTTATCCTCGGAGATTTTTTGTTTTATATGCTTGTCTCTGCAGATGGCTGCTAAACAGGTTTTATCATCATGAGGGAATGTGACTCATTCATATTCTCATCAAACAAAATGCATCAATGTTTATCTTTAACCGTGCAAATCTCTCAGCCACCATGTTCACAGGATGTCAAACACCAAAGTTTACAAGCGAAGGTGGAACATTTTCATTTCAATTCCAAATGCACAGTGAGACAACATTGGCATTGGGACGACTGTAGTCCCTTTGGATGTTCAGTTAAATTCGATTCAATTCCATTCAATTCGCTCTTATCGCGATGTGCCAAAAAATTGCAAACATGTCATCTAAAGTACGACAGCTGCGGTAAAGAGTCGGAAATTCCATAAGAGGTTTGAAGAATCATGGTTTCTAGTTCAAGTTTTTTGCCTTTTTATATGAATAAGGGTATAAACCAGCGTGCACCAAAATTAGCACAACAAAATTCTCTAAAATGCTGTAAAAACTCAGGGTCTCACTTCTGCCAAAACAGATTTTTATGACATCAATCTGCGCTTGTAGCTTCTAATCGAATTCCAGTCTATAAAACACTGCAAACTAAACACTATCGGCTAGTTTAAACGGGGGGGGGGAGCTACACATGATGTCCTACTCTCACTTCCTGTTTCAGCGGAAAATATATCCATGCATAAAACAAAAGTGCACATTTCAAGGCCCTACAGTGGGTTTTTAAGTCAGGCTTAGTTTGTGGGTACAGACCTCTTCTGTCTATAAACAAAATTCACATTTACAATTTTTTTGTTTATTTTTTGCTAAACAAATGTCTATGATTGATTCCGTCACTGTAATTGAGATTTTCCTCACACCGATATCACTTCTTCTGTGTATTTCGTCTATTATCCATCTCGATTCGCGCGCGTTTACATATTCCTCACCACTCCGTCAGTGTTTCTGGGCTCTTGATCATTTCTCTCTGATGTCGTCCAACAGCGTTGAGTCACAGATCAATTAATTGCACAGCGACTTGTTTGCTTGTGTTATCAGACCAGTTAGCGGACATCAATTACCCCTCTTTCTAGGCGTTACACTGGCATGGCAGCTGGTTTAGTGCTGTGGGTCAGGTCTGTGAATAAAACAGCCTCATTAGGGAACATCTGCGATTACGCCCGCGAGCTGCTAACGTGCAGTAGGTTTTGCATATTAGAAAAGAGCTGGCGAGTATTAGCAGACACAGGATAGGTGACGCCAGCGCGTCTACTCTCTAATGTGGGGCTTAATTAGCTGAAGTTGCCCGCAGCGGTGGGCAGCCCTGGCACAACACATTTTCATGACCGTCAACCCCACGGCTTTGAGCTGAAATACACAGACAGGGTTTCCAAGTAGAAGCCAGTGATAACCTTTAGGTCTTGAAAGCAGTCTTTTGAAGCCTTGCTTGCTGGTGACACATGGTCGTTAATCATAACCTGAAAACATTCATACGCGATGGCTATACTGTGCACGTTTTGCTATATTATACAGCAGACGGAGCGAGAGGAGATTCCAAACATACAAGCTTTCTCATTTTAAAAAATGATTCACACGAGAGAAAACTCCAGACAGGACACAGGCACATTACAGATTTGCATCCGATGCACAAGAATGGAAAAATCTCCAGATTTATGACTGATGGTGATGGATTGTTACTCACACTGCGGCATAAGCGCCAACACCTCCACGGAGTGATAGCTGACCGCCCAGCCCCTTCAAGAATATTCTGACATACAGCAACACCAAGACGACAAGTTACCAGACACATACATGCGCCCTTAAAAATGTTTATATATACGTTTTATTGGAAATATTTGTCATTTTAAGTGTTTTTAAACTCTTACTTCCGCCAAAGACTTAATTTTACCCTGCCGTCTATTCACTTTGGGAATTGTATATTTAAATTGGTCAGACGTCAAAAGAAGCCTCAGAGAAAGAAAAAGCTCTAAAAGTAAAACAACAGAATTCTCAAAGTTAGCCACAAGGTTATACCGCGAAACGAATATTAATAATCATCCTCGGGCTTACAGCTCCATTTATCTGACTGATGGTTTTTGACAGCTGGCAGGAATAGATGCAGTCAGCTATTCTGAACTGCAATTACAATCAAAGTTTAATGCAGCAAACCTTGACGCCGCGTAAAGCTGAAACCCGATCAACTTGGCAAAACGATGAAGCCTACAGCAGACCCCCGTAGAGACCTCGTGGTCCCGCCTCGCGCCGCCCACCGCTCGATGCAGTTTGTTCCCAACATGTAAGCAACACCTGACAGGTACGCACACAAACACACACTGAGGTGACGGTGAATTGTGCGACACTCCTCCCTGTTTCCTTGCGCAATGATCATGAAACTGAAGTTGTCACAACGCTTCATGACAACGACAGGTCTATTCTCTCTCAATGGCTCGGGTCGGGCCACAGCACCCTCGGCTGTCCCATCCCTGCCCGATTAACACCCAATTACCCTCTCCTCTAGGGTGCAAACCTGTTTGTGTTTGATTTTGTCCGGGGCAATTAAACCGAGCGTCAAGGGGCCGAGAGAACGTAATGCGATCGACGAGAAGATAACAGCGAGATCCGTGTCTCCAGCTGATTCCAGCCCAAGCCAAAACTCATTAGACACGAAGTTCATTTTGGAATGAGTTATGAGAGTTGAGAATTGAACACAAGAATCTAAAGACATGATTCACGTCAGCTTCGATTAAGTTTGTTTTCGTTGACATTTGTAATAAAATGTGTTCAGTACGAGCTATTTGTTTGTTTTTAACATATTTTGTCTAGATTCATTATGCACTCGGCTATCAATAACATTTTAGCGCTCCGCTCTATTAAATATTTGAGGTCTGAAAAAATATACAGAGCATATTTTGTGCTATTTTGACCGGTTTCTCCAGTTTTCATTTTCTGCAAATGAATGCAAACAGAAACAATATTTTCATTTGAAATTTGGGAGAAATATTGTTGGTCGTTCACAGAATGACAAAAATGATCATTCTACCTAAACGCATACCCAACACCACATACAAGCATTTTAAAATGTTCTCTTCATTTTTTCTGTGACTGTATAATAAGATCATTGTTCTATAGATATAAAACTACAGAATATAATAAGTATTGCATATTGTTGAAAATGAATGCGTCAAATACAGCACCAAAATAATTCCTTTCACATCTCATCTTTACGCAAACTAACAACAAAACTTAACTTGTGATTATCAAACTGGCCCGCTCTGGGTTGCCGTGGTAACAGAAAGCCTGGAAGTTGGTAAAACAAGGCTAATATTGAATCAAACGCGTGTAGTTACACATACACAATTCTCATACAAATTTTTAAAAAATAACCATTTCAAACTGTGACCTTTTCAAATATTCAGATGCGTCGAGGACAATAATGAAAGCGGCTTTAACAGAATAAAAACAGCAGGCGGTGAATGAGCTCTGTGGAATATGGACAGGTACAGTCGAATCGTCTCGTGGTGAAAAATGCTTAGACAGAAGCGCTGCTTAATTTAAGACATTCACATTCGCTAATGTGTTTTAAATGAAACCCTTCCTCGCCGTAGTGTACGTCCAATTAGTACTCAACATCACGAGGATGAACTTCCTGACGGATTTGCCAAGGCAGACGGATGAATGTTACTCATGAGCTGTCAATTATCTCCTTGAAATCCACTGTGTGTCAACATATTTTTTCCTCCTTTCACAGACTAAAGCTGACAACTTGGAAAAGCAGGAGATGATGATGATGTTGATGATGGAAGAAAATCACAACCCAGATCTGTGTCTTGGTCACAGCTCGAGTTCAAACAACCCTACAACAGAAACTCAGTTCTAAATCCTCAAGTTTTTCAATAAATTTGACTTTTATCCAAGGCAAATTTAAATTTCATGTCGACTTTAAAAATATCCTAAAATAAAAGGGGTCTGACTATGTGAAGCACATTTAACCTTGAGAATTTCTTCCAAACGTGGTTGGGTAGATGGATCGAAGGGGGAGAAAACACAGTATTCCTTCACCAAACCCAGCACATCATATCTCAGCCAACTGGAGAATTGGAGAAAGCGTGTTTTGTAGAGGAGTGGGAACAATGCGAGAGAAAAATGAGAAAGGAGAAGCCAGATGTATTTCCTTTTCCCCCCTCTCTCTCTTTTGACAGGAGAGACATCCCCTCACACATGAAAGACCTCATGTACGAGAGATCAGGATACAACAGGGGTGTGAAATATGTAAAGATGGGAATACCTCAGCACTGACTGGATTTCTGTCTTACTGATGGATGAGATGAGCCGAGAGAGACCGAGAGAGCGCGCGAGCGAGCAGTGGGGGTCTTACAGTAATAACCAATGCCATTCGGTCAATATTAAAATTAAGTAAATATTAAAATAAAATTCTTAAAAATATACAAAAATCTATTATATATTGAGCAAATACATAAATCAGTGTTCAGTGATTCATAATTTGTTACCCAGTCTGCGAAAACCAGTCTTAAGTCTCAATCTAATTTTGAGATAAGCATCGAAGTTTGATTTCAAGCATTCATTTCACCACGTTTTCAGTCTTTCAGATGACCTTACTCGGTCACTATTAAAGATATCAAGGTTCTATTTTCACAGGATGTTCTATACACTATGTACAGTGATTTTGTGTAGAAAACAGTATATCGCAAAACAAATGACTTTAGCTGTGTTTTTCACGGGCAGGGTCACATCTCAGTTGATGTCAGTTTGATGTCATCTGATTTTAACTCGCGTGAAGATAAGTAGGTAAAGAAGCCTGCAACTGTGTTTCAAACTAAGATGGCGATATTGACGTAGAGATTGCAGCTTTAAGAATAAAGAGGGTCACATGTAAGAGGTGTGAACCCATGTAAAAAAAAAAAGAACGACTCCACAATACCAGGGTGTTGTGAATCATTGTCAGCGCATTATTATGTTGCTGTACTGGACCAAGTCAAGAAAAAAATGCTCCAGTCTATGACATTCTTGACCTCAGCACAATGACATCATCTCACATCATATAGCCAAAGATGCACATATGCTGAATGCATGAGAATACGTCTAAATCATGGAAGCACACACATGCCACCTTGAGCAAAGAGAAACAGAAACAACAGTGATTCAATTAAACAAAGTTTTTGTGTTCCATCCATTTGCACGTCAAATTACCAACAAATAAACACTTCCTAATGTTAATTTTTCTTTTAATTTGATGAGTCAAGTATTGCATGTATGCAATAGGCACTGTATAAATTTGGCCATTGTTAAACAAGTTTAATGGCTTTCGATGATACGTTTTCTAATAGCAAGAAAGAAAAATAACAGATGAGATCTTTTCCGTTTTCATTTTTCTATTATAATGCATTTTAACAACTCTCGTTACTCTTTTCATTTCTCCTCCACGCATAAGTGAGTGAAACACACACACAAGCACACATTTTACCAAATAATACGTCATTAATAGCAGTTCACTTCCGCCATTTGGTACGATTGCGTTCATATCAGCAGCAAAGCGAACTGGAGTTCACGTGAACCGCTTTTTAGGTTGTAAGGTCAAGTTTGAATAAAGCAATAAGAACCTAAAGAAAAATGTAATGCGAGTTGTTTATTATTATTTAAAGAATTAAGTATCAATCTTTATTCTAATGTGTTTTGTTCCAACGATTCCCACATACAGCAAATGGTTTATATCACTCTATAAGATGTTTACATGTGTCATCCAGTTGTAAATGACAGATGTTAATTTAAATGATTTGTTTCACCTCATGTCCGTTGTAATGCATTTGTAATAAATTCATGCAGCTGTTTATACTTCATTTGTTTGCTCATCTGGATTTAATTTTATGTATGTATGCATGTATGTATGCATGTACGCATGCATGTACATTTAGTTAAATCAGGGTTGGGGTGCCATGGGGAAAAAAACACTACAAGGGGTGCCTTGCTTTGGGAACCACTGCTTTAGAGTTAAATTAGCTTGATCAAATACTCAAAAATATGCAAATGATACAACTCGACAAATTGCAAACACAAAAGCCATATTTGTCTTTGTTTCAGCCTGTCAGATCTTCATATCTCTATAACCCGTATAATCTCACGGCCTGTGTATCAAAGCAGCATGTTTTAGCATCTCTGACATTAATAAATGACTGTTGGACGCAGCGGCGCAGCATAACTGTACTTAAACGCTTGAATCTGCTGACTCGCCTCTATGCGCCAGTAATGATGCTGTTGATTAATGGAAAAAAGGCCGGATGAAGCCACCTGTGAGAACCACAATAAAGACCATCAATTTTCAGCATCCTTAGGGCCCCCATTCGCTTTTGTTTATAGAACATTACGGTGAATCAAAGCATGACGTTAATACATTTTACACACCCCTCGGCGGCTACATAGCATGTGGTTATCTTAAAGGGAAAGTTTACCAATTACTTCCTCTCTTATATTTATTTGAATCTGTCCGCTAATAATATATATATATTAATAAACTCCGAAGTGCCACAAAGCTTTTTAGCCCTGAAATAAAGCAACAACAATTTACGCACTTTATTTTAGCTTAGATGAGAAAGCAAGCGAGATTTGACAACAAAGTGAGGGTGGATAACCAATGTCAGGTTTTTCATTCCGTTGTGAAATATTCTTGTAATCATCATCCGCTCCCATAAATCCTTTTTATTGTCAGGAGGAGGTGGAAAGCAAACACGTCAATTAAACTCTATAGGCAAAATAACAAAACACGCGGCGAAAAAATGAGCTGGCGTCGGGAGGCAGCGCTCGTAATCCATCACGCAAACGTTAATTATAAAGGAGGTTCTCCAAGGACACAGATGGTAATGAAGCGACTGTCTACGGACCCCTGGAATCACACTGAGCCTGTTTACACCAGGGAAACCCCGGTACTGAAGACCACCTGACATCTGCCTGTATTTACTCCACAGATAAAGGAAAATTAAAGGAAAACAGCATTGCACTTCTGTGCCATAATAAAGACAATTGTTGGAAATGTATTGTTTTCATGTCGATTCTTGAGACACCTTTGCAACCTCTTCGTCAACCAATGGGCTTGCTTAACTGAGGTCACATGACCACAGAAATGTTAAGATTTTAGAAGTATTACTTTTTAAAAACAAGCCATCAAGAAACGCTGATCCAGAAGAACTTCCCATTTCAGTTTTTTATCATCACAAACGTTGAACAAAATACAACCATGGGAACATTGCTTACCAAATCAAAATATTAAACGAGTATCTTTAAGACTTAATTATATATCGCTGTTGTCCTTCTGAAACCTCGTATCTCAATATTTTGTGATTTTTATTTTTTGCCATAAATCATTATTATTAGTCACCCTTTATGTGTATCACTGGGTTTTGGCCGAACCATTCAAAAAAGTATTGAAAAGTGCTTGTCAACTTGACAATACAGTATTTTTCTACATTTCCAGACAAACAGCAGATTTGGACATCCAAGGTTTCGGACGGACAGCGACAATATGTACGATTTCAAACTAAAATAAAAAACGGAAGTGCTTCTGGACCAATGTTTACATCTTGTGAAGTGGTCTATAGATGGTTTTAAAGCAACAAAAACAAACTTTCCTTTGCATGCCTAAACTTAACTTCTGGTACACATCCGAAAAGAATAGAGTCCCTGCAGATTATTTCCAATAACAAGCAAAAGAAATAAGCAAATTACATTAGCTAGCGAGATAAAAGTATGTCTAGCCAGTATTAATTTGGGTTACCAGTTGAAGAACCGTTACTTGGCCAAACATAAATGCGACAATGTTACAGAACCCATTCAACAAATTGATTATTTAATACAATTATAAAAATATGAATAAAAAATTAATATAAATTAAATTAATAAATTGTTATTATTAGCCACTAGCCAGACCGATCAACAAACACAGACGGGAAGTTAACTTCATGGCAGGCTCGTGCATCCAATGAAACAGTCTACAATGTCTTCTGACTTCCCCATACAAAATTCTCTGGCCTAGAGATCTTTAACACAATCTCCCCTTTGCTTCAATTCTTACATAACTAAGCTCAAAAATCCCATATGCACCCAAATAGTCCAATCCAGCTAACCTAGGTAACCCAAGCTCAGCATTTCATGTTTCTTAAGACATATCAAAGCACAAGAGAGCAGTGTTCTGCAGTGGCAATGCTGCTCTAAGGTCAAAAATGATGGAATTGTGAGGGAGAAAAGCCTTCACCCCTTGAACCCTCATCTCCATAACAAGAACGGACCGTTTCAGCATCCCTCAGGCACCCGCTCCATAAAACCACAGAGACAAATGCATAGCGCAACCCTTGAGAATTACCAGAAGACCCATTTTAGCCTTAAAACGCCGAGCGAAAAGTAAAGTGCTCCTGGGTGCAGCTTAAGTAATAGTCGTAAGAAGCAGTGGGTGAAAAACGAGCGCGTGATGTGCGGAAGTAAACAAGCCACCTGTGCGTTTAAAGTTTAGCTGTGCTTGGAATACTGTAACACTGCAGGAATGTCAAAATGTCCTTAAAAGAAAAAAAACGTTGAATTAATATTATGTAAATGAAGGCCGGTCTCACGTGGAATGGCATTTCATTAATTTTGGTGCTTTGACATAATTGCGAGCTCTAAATGTATGATCGCTCCACAAACGCGGACCCGCGGGGAGCCTGACATTTATTGAGTTTCACCTTTGCGGTGGCATGAGAATGAAAAATGGCTCGTTCGCCGACAAGGGGGAGAGGACGACTGCCAAAAATAGTAACTGCAAGAGCCACGCGGTGAGGTCGTGGCACCTGAATCAGGGGGAGGAGACTCAGGACTGAAGGGAGGTTTAATTAGACGTCTGACGCTGATGAAGGAAAACGAGGCTTCTCTGGACGCGTTTGATGCATCAAAGTAGATTCATTTTCGTCGGTTTAGTCTCAGCGAGCGAGAGGCAAAGTGGAGCGCTTACACAGGGAAGCTGACGAGAGTTCAAGAGTTCTCGACGCTTGTGACTCATTTGGCACGAGACGCATCTGCTTTAGCACTAGTGATGGGTCGCTCTTGAACGATTCGACGAATCTTTAATGTGACTCGGGAAGAACGAGTCGTCTTAGGGAGTGATTCGTTCAGTCGCGCATGCGCATTGCGCAACATTCTATGGGTCCTGTACTGGAATTCAAGAAGAACGAACGATTCAAACCCGAAGACTCGAGAGGTCAACTAATCAGTTCTCTTTCCGGCTCTGACTGCATT
>NC_079913.1:1973052-1978440 GCF_024868665.1 Triplophysa rosa | reverse complement strand
TTCTCTTTCCGGCTCTGACTGCATTGGTTTAGCTTACGACGCTGTCACGTGATGAACGAAGAAGTCAAACCCGAGGACTTGTCAGATAAGAGGTGTGGTGAGCTAATCATAGACTGAAGACCCAGGTAAACAATGAATTAATCTTTTCTGTTTCTTATAGCGTTATAGTTTTGTATTGTTTGTAATGTGATCAACGTTTGCATAAGTAGTAGATGTGTTAGGAAAGTAACGTAACATTTTAATTATATTTTGCTAAAATGAACGAAATGAACGATACGCCTCGAAAAAAGATTCGTTCATTTTGCTGAACGGAGACTCAAAGATCCCAGTCAGTAAAATGATCCGAACTTCCCATCACTATTTAGCACAGAGTTCTCCCTCTCTCGAACTTTTTTTGATAAGTGTTGGGGAGTAACTAATTATAAGGAAAATCACAGATGAGATCTAATATCTCAGTTGTTTTTTCTAGACATCAATGGCTACGTTTCCATTACCTTTCAAAACAAGCAAATTGAAAATACGGCCAATGGAAACGCATCAATTTCGCAAAAACTCCCATGCATCGCAAAACAGTTTCCCCGCTCGCATACTGCGGTCAAGCCAGCCGCGGTTTGAAAATACACGGTCAAGCCAGCCGCTGTTTAGGTTCAGATGCGCGCTTATTGAGTGGTTTACGGTACATTACGGGAACACCGCTTGTAAAGCTTTATTTAAATGTAGATGATCCGCGTCTCTTGTCAATAACATATTTCTTGTTTTACGTTTAGAATATCTCGTTTTTGTCGTAATTTATGCAGGTTTTTTTCTCCGAATGTTTGCATTATGATTGCTGTAACGTTATATTGTGAAACCAATGTCTCTGTCTGTATCTTAAATATGTATTATTTTAATGCCTTCTAGACCTTTGTCCTGCAAAAAAACGTTTATGCAGTTTGCAATTACAGTACCCATGATTTGAACAGGTTTAATACAGTATGTTTTTTGAAAGCATTTTGTTTGAAAAATATTATTCCAATATAATTGACTATACAAACATTATTTCTCATAAGTAGAAAAAATGATGGTGGTTCTATAGGGCCATCCCACACTATATGCACACCATATATGGATATATTTACTGTACGTTTTGGAGAAATACAAATTTCACTTCAAATGCCTATGAAACATATTTCTAATAAGTAGAAAAAACTGATGGTGGTTTCTTAGGGGCCATCCCACCTATATGCACACCATATATGGACTTATTTTACTGTAGCGTTTTGGAGAAATACACATTTTTCCACTTCAAATGCCTATAGAAACATTATTTCTAATAAGTAGAAAAAACTGATGATGGATTTCTGTAGGGGCCATCCCACACTATATGCACACCATATATGGACTTATTTTACTGTAGCGTTTTGGAGAAATACACATTTCCATTAAATGCCTTGAAACATATTCTAATATAGAAAAAACTGAGTGATTTCTAGGGCCATCCCACTAATGCACACCATATATGGACTTATTTTACTGTAGCTTTTGGAAAATACACATTTTCACTTAAACTATAGAAACATTATTTCTAATAGTAGAAAAAACTGATGTGGTTTCTTAGGGCCATCCCACACTAATGCACACCATTATGGACTTATACTGTACGTTTGGAGAAATACACATTTTCCACTTCAATGCCTAAAAACATTATTTCTAATAAGTAGAAAAACTGATGATGGATTTCTGTAGGGGCATCCCACACTATATGCACACCATATTGGATTATTTTACTGTATTTTGGAGAAACACATTTATTCAAATGCCTATAGAAACATTATTTCTAATAAGTAGAAAAAACTGATGTGGATTTTAGGGGCCATCCACACTATATGCACACATATAGGACTTATTTTACTGTAGCTTTGGAGAAATACACATTTTCCACTTCAAATGCCATAGAAACATTATTTCTAATAAGTAGAAAAAACTGATGATGGATTTCTGTAGGGGCCATCCCACACTATATGCACACCATATATGGACTTATTTTACTGTAGCGTTTTGGAGAAATACACATTTTTCCACTTCAAATGCCTATAGAAACATTATTTCTAATAAGTAGAAAAAACTGATGATGGATTTCTGTAGGGGCCATCCCACACTATATGCACACCATATATGGATTATTTTACTGTAGCGTTTTGGAGAAATACACATTTTCACTTTAAATGCCTATAGAAACATTATTTTCTAATAAGTAGAAAAAACTGATGGTGGGTTTCTTAGGGGCCATCCCACCTATATGCACACCATATATGGATTATTTTACTGTGCGTTTTGGAGAAATACACATTTTCCACTTCAATGCTATAGAAACTATATTTCTAATAAGTAGAAAAAACTGATGGTGGGTTTCTAGGGGCCATCCCACACTATATGCACACCATATATGGACTTATTTTACTGTAGCTTTTGGAGAAATACACATTTTCCACTTCAAATGCCTATAGAAACTTATTTCTAATAAGTAGAAAAAATGATGATGGATTTCTGTAGGGGCCATCCCACACTATATGCACACCATATATGGAATTATTTACTGTAGTTTTGGAGAATAACACATTTTCCACTTCAATGCTATAGAAACTATATTTCTAATAAGTAGAAAAAACTGATGGTGGGTTTCATAGGGGCCATCCCACACTATATGCACACCATATATGGACTTATTTTACTGTAGCATTTTGGAGAAATACACATTTTTCCACTTCAAATGCCTATAGAAACATTATTTCTAATAAGTAGAAAAAACTGATGATGGATTTCTGTAGGGGCCATCCCACACTATATGCACACCATATATGGACTTATTTTACTGTAACGTTTTGGAGAAATACACATTTTTCCACTTTCAAATGCCTATAGAAACATTATTTCTAATAAGTAGAAAAAACTGATGATGGATTTCTGTAGGGGCCATCCCACACTATATGCACACCATATATGGACTTATTTTACTGTAGCGTTTTGGAGAAATACACATTTTTCCACTTCAAATGCCTATAGAAACATTTATTTCTAATAAGTAGAAAAAACTGATGATGGATTTCTGTAGGGGCCATCCCACACTATATGCACACCATATATGGACTTATTTTACTGTAGCGTTTTGGAGAAATACACATTTTCCACTTCAAATGCCTATAGAAACATTATTTCAATAATAGAAAAAACTGATGGTCGGTTTCTGTAGGGGCCATCCCACACTATATGCACACCATATATGGAATTATTTTACTGTACGTTTTGGAGAAATACACATTTTTCACTTTAAATGCCTATAGAAACATTTTTCTAATAAGTAGAAAAAACTGATGGTGGTTTCTGTAGGGGCCATCCCACACTATATGCACACCATATATGGATTATTTTACTTAACTTTTGGAGAAATACACATTTTTCACTTTGAAAGCCTATAGAAACATTTTTTCTAATAAGTAGAAAAAACTGATGGTGGGTTTCTAGTAGGGGCCATCCCACACTATATGCACACCATATATGGATTATTTTACTGTAGCTTTTGGAGAAATACACATTTTTCCACTTCAACCTAAGAAACATTATTTCTAATAAGTAGAAAAAAATGATGGTGGGTTTCTTAGGGGCCATCCCACACTATATGCACACATATATGGATTATTTTACTGTAGCGTTTTGGAGAAATACACATTTTTCCACTTCAAATGCCTATAGAAACATTATTTCTAATAAGTAGAAAAAACTGATGGATGGATTTCTGTTGGGCCATCCCACACTATATGCACACCATTATGGACTTATTTTACTGTAGCGTTTTGGAGAAATACACATTTCTCCACTTCAAATGCTATAGAAACATTATATAATAAATAGAAACAGCATGGCTTAGCGGTGACAAACTAGTTCCAATATTGGGAGCAGTTTATTTATTCAAAAGTAAATGTACAAAAGAAAACGTCTTGGTTACGGATGTAACCTCGGTTCCCTTTCTGTCGGTCTCTCGACGTTGTGTCGAACCGACAGAATGGGGTTTGTCTTGAGAACCTATCATCTTCTGAGTATTTAGAAAAGGCCAATGAAAATTGGCGATGAAATTTGCATGCCGGGCTCCTCCCCGGATGTCCGGGTATAAGAGGGAAGCCGGCGTGCTCATTCATTCACCTTTGGTCTGAGGAGCCTAAAGCATCCTCCCCCGACCGCTGGGGTGGGCGGCCAGTGTTGTGGCATGAGGGACACAACGTCTCGTTCCCTCCATCAGGGAACCGAGGTTACATCCGTAACCAAGACGTTCCCTTTCTGTCGGTCTCTCGACGTTGTGTCGAACCGACAGAATGGGGTTCCTATGGAAAACGCCACAGCACTGAGCCGCGTCACAATCTCTGCGGAGCGACGTTGACTGGCCTGGGCGAGTCAGACGAACACGCTAACGCGAAATTATGACCTCCAGTGGAGAGGAAGGGGGACCCAGAGCTTTACACAAAGTTGGGAAGCCCCTGTCACCGGCCGTCACGGGCGGAGGCCTAGTTCTCTAAATGGCGAGAAGCCGCCCGGCACCGTACGGGCCACTGGGTAAGCATTATCCCCCCGGGGGAAAAACGCTGCAGAGGCCACTACCTACCGTAGGGAGGAATTAGTGGAGACACCACATGGTCTCACCATCAGGGGAGAACTCATGGGAAGGATGTGCGGACTGCAGGAGTTAACCGCAAGGTGGGAGTCCACCTGGGGAGGTCATGGGTTGCCAAGGTGGGAACCATTCATGAGGATACATCAGACGGAACAGCCCACGGAGGGGGGGTTACCACGTCTGGAGCACTAGGTCCGGTTAGAGCCATCTGGGAGATAACTCAACTGTCCCCGGCCTAAGGGGGCAGGGCTGCTCTGCCCAGCCTGTCCCCTGGAAGGGTGCTTAGTGATGGATGGAATGCCTGTTCTTTACCCAGTGGGGGAAAGAGGGGGAGGTAATAGCCGCTGATCCCCCTAAGGAAGGGGGAAGGGCTTTCGCAGGCGTACGCCCTACCAGCTGCCGGTCCCACACCTTGCCAGGATGCGGGCTGACACCGGTTCCGCCGTAGGTATTAGAACCTCACGGAGTTGTTGGGCATAGCCCAACCCGCAGCTCTGCAGATGTCTGCCAGAGAGGCGCCCTGAGCCAGTGCCCATGAGGGGTGTGCCTCACTCCCAACGGGCAGGGGAAATGAGATCGGTATGCCCTAACAAGGGCATCCACGATCCAGTGCGCCAGCCTCTGTTTGGAGACAGCCCTCCCTTCTGCTGACCTCCGAAACAGACAAAGAGCTGCTCAGAGCTTCTGGGCTCTGCGTGCGGTCCAAGTAGAGGCCCGTGCGCGTACTGGACACAACACGGATAGGT